>NC_052511.1:2273310-2466811 GCF_014356525.2 Nilaparvata lugens
GGTATATTTTCAATTTTTCAAGATTTCTGTAGGTCAAGTTTTTAATTGATCGAGCGAAGTGAGGTCTAAGATTCAAGTCGACGGTTTGGAATTTCTCTTAATGTTTAAATGTTTATATGTTGCGCATTTACGGCGAAACGCGGCAATAGATTTTCATGAAATTTGACAGGTATGTTCCTTTTTTAATTGCGCGTCGACGTATATACAAGGTTTTTGAAAATTTTGCATTTCAAGGATAATATAAAAGGAAAAAGGAGCTTCCTTCATACGCCAATATTACCGTAAAAATCAGACTATAGAATTATTCATCATAAATCAGCTGACAAGTGATTACACAGATGTGTGGATAAGCCAGTCTATTACTGTGTTTGTATAAGGTCTATAGTTTCAATCAAAGACATTAAAGAGGTATGCATCTTTAAGCTGGGTTTACACCAAAGTTATTAAGAAAATGGTTATAACTCAATCCTAATAGATTCTATTAGATTGAACGGAAGTTGACAAACACATATGTTGATCATGTGTATGATAAGTTATGATCAATCTAATATAATCTAAAAGGATTGAGTCATTAACATTTTTTTAATAAATTTGGTCTAATCGCAGCCTTAAGGTCTTTGGTTTCAATATTTTGTTTTGCAGTCATGGTATTATTATGCGTGCCCATCAGTATTAATATTCTCACATTCGAAAAAACTAATTTAATAGGTGAATAAAAATAAACAAATGAACTAAATAATGCTGGAGAAATTATAATATTTTTGATTCAAAAAAATTAATTTTCATCAGATAGAAAGATCATCACGGAACCGGATGAATTATATCATATGGAATACAAATTCAAACGTGAACTGAGTTTGTTAACATTTAAAACAGTTGACATCTGGTACTTGTGGATGAGAATACTGCGTGAGGTCTACTGTTCACAGAACTACTAGTATAATAGAGGAAACAATTCGCTTATACACGTACGGGATAGGAAATTCAGGAATGTCACATCATCACGTCTGAACTACTGGACTGATTAGCTTGTAACTTTGCATATAGATTCTTAATTTACTAAGGATGGTTATAGGCCTAATTTAAATTCTTCAAGATTTCAGTAGGTCAAGTTCCTAATAAGACCCTTGCGGAGCACGGGTTACCTGCTAGTTCATAATAAATTGTACTGAATTCTGGTCCCATTTTTACTTTCCTCGCCCTATTACCATAGGTAAGGAAAGTATTGCTTTCCGAAACAAATTAAGGTACCCCAATTTCTAAATTTCTATACGTTTCAAGGTCCCCTGAGTCCAAAAAAGTGGTTTTTGTGTATTTTTCTGTATGAGTGTATGTGTGTATGAGTGTATGTGTGTCTGTGTACGCGATATCTCATCTCCCAATTAACGGAATAACTTGAAATTTGGAACTTAAGGTCCTTACACTATAAGGATCCGACACGAACAATTTCAATCAAATGCAATTCAAGATGGCGGCTAAAATGGCGAAAATGTTGTCAAAAACAGGGTTTTCGCGATTTTCTCGAAAACGGCTCCAATGATTTTGATCAAATTCATACCTCAAATTGATAAGCTCTATCAACTACAAGTCCCATATCTGTAAAAATTTCAGGAGCTGCGCCCCATCTATGCAAAGTTTGATTTTAGATTCCCAATTATCAGGCTTCAGATAACAGGTTAAACAAAAAATTTCAAGTGAAAAAGATTGAGCATGAAAATCTCTACAATTAATGTTCAGTAACATTTTCACCTAAAATGGAAATAAGCTCGAAGTTCGAGAAAATAAGATTATTAAATTGCAAACTGTTGATTCTATTAAATCATTCACTATGAAGAGATAGCAGACTTCGTGTGTCTGCAGCGTTATTGTCCTGTCACCAGCTGGCTTAGATCTTTGAATAGTAGACTTGAGTTGCGCGGGAACACTAGCGTCAGTTGATCAATTTTCATAACGGCAAGGAAAGTTGTGTGAGTGCGCCACACCAGATTTTAGAATATAGATAACAAATTTTAAGATGTGAAGAGTATACACTACAGTGTTTTCTTTCATGAACTAAATTCCACTCTAAATTCAAAAACATAAACAATTCAAACAATGATATCTGACTACGACATGGTTGTACAAAAGCCTATTAAATCTTAATCATTATTAAATGCCACAAGAACCAATCAGAGAAGCCTTCTTTTCAACAAAGCAATCTCTGATTGGCTCTCGTAGTGTTTAATCGTGATTAAAATTCAGAGAAGCCAAGGTTACCTTATTAGAAGCCTTCTTTTCAACAAAGCAATCTCTGATTGGCTCTCGTAGTGTTTAATCGTGATTAAAATTCAACAGACCTCCGTGCAACCGGGAGTAAGACTTTCAAATTTTTTATTGGATTTAATTTTTTATTTATGATTGTGTAACCTTATCTAAATTAGGGAGAGGAAAAGCACAAGGTTACCTTATTCTTTCCCTCCCTATCGTTTTAATGATTTATTTTTGTAAGAAATGAATAATATTTATTTACTTGTACAAAAACTACTTGAATTTATCACAACCACTTATTTTTTACAACATTTTTCAGACTCTAGTTCCGGTTGTTACATCATTGATATTAATTTATCAAAATTTGGGAATGGAATAGATTTGGGCCAAGCCAGTTGTTCCTTCATAATCATATTTATATGATTTGTGATTCTGTCCACGAATAAATAAATAAATATTCTCAAACAAACTTGCAAACTATGGAGCCTCTAGTTTTGTTCAGATTATTTCGAAATCTATCCTTCTGAAAAGTGCGTGAGTGTGTACAGATTAAACAAAGGAGTACTGGTTGCATGGTCTAGCTAGCATCACATAAAATCTGAACTCTTTACATAATTTTATATATACATAGATGTACTGTCATATATGCAATGTATACATAGCTATACTAGCACAGGCCACAGACAAGCATAGTACTAGTTGTATTTGTGAATAGTAGACTATGTACAAGGATAGTATATAGCTATTCTATATACTTGGGCTATGTAGCTATAGTGAGGTCCACGTTATAATGGGAGTATTTGGTTTACATTGGTGTTGCTATCCTTGTCTATCATTCAACAAAAGCAGATAGCGCTATCCTTTTCTACCTCCCCAAAGTTGCCAGACCGTTTTTTAACTATGTAGAAATATAATGATTAACAAAATATTGAATATAAATTATGGAAATGTATTATTGAATCATTTGAAATATTTTTCCTTGGAACCTGTTGATCCTTCCATCAAGTGATTGTATTTATTGTAATTAATAAATATAAAATATTGATAAAAACAGGGTTAAATACAGCAACCGATTACTTAATTCAATAAAAAGAGCAGTGAGACAGTTGCTATTGTGAGGTCCACGTTATAATGGAAATATTTGATTGACATTGGTGTTGCTATCCTTGTCTATCATTCGACAAAGCAGATAGTCCTATCCTTTTCTACCTCTGCAACGTTGCCTGATTTTCAACAATGTAGAAATATGATTAACAAAATATTGAATCTCAATCTTGAAAATGTACTAATCCCTAAGGTATCTTATTTTAATAACCCTAAATTAAGGTTCAAATATACATAAATAAATGGTGTAAAATACTAAAGGTTTAAAATTTTAATTGTCACCCCAACAAAAAATTCTATTAAATAAAAATTAAATCCACATTAATATTATTATTCAATTAAAATTTAAAGATCTAAAGGGTCTTATCGTCCCATTTTTAAATTTTAGCTTTTTAACTAAAAAATAAATTTCACTTAATTGAAATAATAAAGTTTACTTCTTTTTAAACCATTCATTCTAGACCTGGTAATATATTTTCTTGGCGAATAAAATATAATTGTTTATTTATTCAAGAATCCTATTATATTAAGCGAGCAATTTCTGTATGTCTATTTAAATCTTTATAATATCTGGTTATTTATGTTCAACGGATCTCGAAAACGGCTCTGACGATTTTCACGAAATTTGGAACATAGTAGGTTTATGATATAAAAATTCGATTGCTTTAGGTCTCATCCCTGGGAAAACTCGCTGAAGGACATGAAAAGGATAATTCATCCTTGGAAAAACAAATGATAATATCGTCGTCTGTCGATAACAGAAGATGTATGTGCCTGTGTGGGAGATCAGTTGTGTAATCAATTAGCTTACCGTATCTCGCGAGAAATCTGGAACTTTTAATTGACTCGATCAAAATAATCTGATTTGTTGACATGAGATGGTATATCATAATATTCAAAGTTAATCATTATTTTACAGTTCTTAGTGATTAGTGAGTTCTATTTTGTTATTCAATTTGGTTCGTAAACAATCTAGAAATTAGAACTTTTATTTTTTCAAATATTTGGACTGAAAATTTGACCTGAATTCAAGTGTATGGAGCATAACCTACTTTTTTGAATATTTATTGACCGAGCGAAGTGAGGTCTAAGATTCAAGTCGACGGTTTGGCATTTCTCTTAATGTTTAAATGTTTATATGTTGCGCATTTACGGCGAAACGCAGTAATAGATTTTCATGAAATTTGACAGGTATGTTCCTTTTTTAATTGCGCGTCGACGTATATACAAGGTTTTTGGAAATTTTGCATTTCAAGGATAATAATAATAATAATAATAATAATAATTTATTCTTTGCATGTACATATTTTACAATGTTTGGCAGTTCGTCAAAACAATAAAAACGGATAATATAAGGATAATATAAAAGGAAATAATATAAAGGATAATATAAAAGGAAAAAGGAGCCTCCTTCATACGCCAATATTAGAGTAGAAATCAGACTATAGAATTATTCATGATAAATCAGCTGACAAGTGATTAAACAGATGTGTGGAGAAGCCAGTCTATTGCTGTATTTCCATAAGGTCTATAGTTTCAATCAGGTACTTGTGGATGAGAATACTGCGTGAGGTCTACTGTTCACAGAACTACTAGTAGTTATAAATCAAAATTCGGGGAAGAAACAGTTTTGGGCTGTGCCTGTTAGTCCTTCCCCAATCATTTTAAAGAATTGAGTTCTGTTTATCAATAAATAAATAACGAGCAAAGCTCGGTGCCCCTATATTGAACAGTTAATGTTACATCTGATATACCGGTATCACCTATCCTCTATAGAAGGCAGTGGCAAGGCAGATAATCGACAACGCTTAACAGTTAATATTAGGCAGTGGCAAAGCAGAGAATCGGCAACAAGGTTTCCCTATCTTTCTCCACTGCCATTACAACGTGGACCTCACTGTATAACAGACTCACTGTAAAGCAGACAGAGGTTAGGCTACAGTGCACTCACTATATATATATATATATATAGCTATACTAGAGGTATAGTGCAATAACCTCCATGGGTTTAGCTAACTGCTCTCCCAGGTATATCTAGTTACATAGATATGCTTCGTTTGGTATGATGTTATGGGATAGGAAGTATCATTTTTGGTTATCTTTATACAAAATATCTTTGAGAATTTTTCAAAATTTTAAAGTATTTCCTGCGTTGTAGTGAAGGTGATATGTAGTAGATAAATGCTTCATAAATGAAGGACTTGGAAGTCAATTTATTATGATTTATGGTAGTAATGCATAAATATAAATATTGAATAAAAATACTAAAAAATTGTCAATAACCACAGATTTACTGATATTTAGAAAGACCGGTTTCGGTTGTTACACCATTGTCAATCTCTGATAAACTGAGTTTAAACTAGTTTCGGTTGTTACACCTTTGACAATCTCTGATAAACTAGTAGTTCCATGAACAGTAGACCTCACGCAGTATTCTCATCCACAAGTACCTGATTGAAACTATAGACCTCATGGAAATACAGCAATAGACTGGTATGGCTTCTCCACACATCTGTGTAATCACTTGTCAGCTGATTTACGATGAATAATTCTATAGTCTGATTTTTACTCTAATATTGGCGTATGAAGGAGGCTCCTTTTTCCTTTTATATTATCCTTGAAATGCAAAATTTCCAAAAACCTTGTATATACGTCGAAAAGGAACATACCTGTCAAATTTCATGAAAATCTATTACCGCGTTTCGCCGTGAATGCGCAACATATAAACATTTAAACATTGAGAGAAATGCCTAAGAGTCGACTTGAATCTTAGACCTCACTTCGCACGGTAAACTATCAAAGATTGACAATGGTGTAACAACCGAAACCGGTCTTTTTAAGTGTCAATATATCTGTGGTTTTGACAATTTCATAGAATTTTTATTTAATATGAATAGTTACCACAATATCAACTTCTCAACTACACAAAAAGTAAAAAAAATATATATATAAATAGAAAGATTGATTGATTCTTTATTGATTCATACAACAAGTACACCATCAAAATGATAGGGAGAGAAAAAATAAGGTAACCTTGTGCTATTCCTCTCCCAAATTTAGATAAGGTTACTCATAGTCCGAAATTGGTTGTCTTGTAGTTGATGTTCACTTTACAAAATTTTCAGTCCTTAATTATTATTTTCACAAAGTAGATTTTAAATTTAGATGCTTCTAAAACGAACATAGAAGGATTTTACATTATTATCAATAAAATAGTAAGTAATAAGTTTATTTCATTTTACCTATCCATGAAATAATTAAAAAGCTGCCGAAATATAGAAAACTTCTAAAACATTTACCAATAAAACAATATAGAGAAACAAAACTGAAAAATATATCAATTTTATTTAAATATATTATCGGAGAATTGCCCAAATTAAATAATCAGGACCCATTCTAGAAATTTTTGGAGTTCTCGTTGCTGAAGTCTGTTCACATATCGTTCAATAATTTCTCAATTCTCATTCTAGCAACAAATTCTGGAGTTGATACAGTGAGAATTACTTTAACATGTCAATACTCCCAATAAATATAACATAAATGCTACCGATTCAACCAAGGATATTATAATGGCAGTGTTTGATTAGCAATGGTATTGCTATCCTAGTCTATCATTCAACAAAGCGGATAGCGCTATCTCTTTCCGACTTTGCTCTGTTGCCAGATCGTCTTTTAACAATGTAGAATTAATCATTAATTTATTCACAAAACATTCAATCTTAGTTATGAAAATTTATTATTTAATTATTGAAAATATAATTTCTTGCTTGATAAAATATAATTGATTATTTTAAACAAGAATGAACAGTTAATATTACATCAATAAACCTGTATCATCAGATATTGATTGATTGATGATTGATTGATTGAGTACTTTATTTATGTAGATTACAATATATACTGGCTTATACACTTATATACAATAGCTTTCAATACAGCAAAATTATAGATGAATTTACATAATATAGACTAAGAAAATAACTATTGAACTGTATATGATATGAAAAAGCAATTTGTAATATAATAACTATAGATAATAATCATATTGTTATGCACCTACATAAATTGGCGGAGCTTTGGACATATCAATGTCCATTCTTTGGGAAGAATATTAAAAATATCCTCCCCACTAACTCTCTACCAAATCAAGATATGGTAGAGAGTTAGTGGGGAATATATTTTTAATAATAGCCTATTCCTTTCGAAGAATGGACATTGATATGTCCATAGCTCCGCCAATTTATGTAGATGCATAACAATATAATTATCTATAGCTATTATATTACAAATTGCTTCTTCATATCATATACAGTTCAATAATTATTTTCTTAGTCTATATTATGTAAATTCATCTATAATTTTGCTGTATTGTAAGCTATTGTATATAAGGGTATAAGCCAGTATATATTGTAATCTACATAAATAACTCAATCAATCAGCTACCGGCTATAGAAGGCATTGACAAAACAGAGGATCGGCAACGTTGTTCTCCTATCTTTCTCCACTGCCATTATAACGTGGACCTCACTATAGTCTGAAGTGAATCACCCTACAGTACACTACCAGAAATTTTCAGAATTTTTCTATAAAAGTTGTATGACTAATAGGCATTAGTTTAGTTAATTGTTATCTGTAACAGTGCTAAGAACCCATTCGTTGAATTTTGATTAGTTATAAACAGATTATAATCTATAAGTTCAGTTATGTCTGATGTGGTTTATAATATAAACCATTCATTCAAATTATATTCTCTTCAAAGTTAACAGTCTGCCATGTACTGTGGCTTATGAACAGATATGATCTCAGTGTCTCGCAGTATATTTTTCAAAGCTGTTTTATGAAGTGTTACAAAGTTGTTGAAAAGTGTTTCAAATTGAATCTTGATTCAAAGTGTTACAAAGTTGTTAAAAAGTGTTTGAAATTGGCACTTGGTTCAAAGTGTTTCAAATTGACTCCTGGTTCAAAGTGTTAGAACGGTTTAAAAAATTGACACTTGATTCAAAGTGTTATAAATTTGTTAAAAAGTGTTTCAAATTGGCACCTGGTTCAAAGTGTTACAAAGTTGTTAAAAAGTGTTTGAAATTGGCACTTGGTTCAAAATGTTTCAAATTGACTCTTGGTTCAAAGTGTTAGAACGTTTTAAAAAATTGACACTTGATTCAAAGTGTTATAAATTTGTTAAAAAGTGTTTCAAATTGGCACCTGGTTCAAAGTGTTACAAAGTTGTTAAAAAGTTTTTCAAACTGGCACTTGGCTCAAAGTGTTTCAAATTGACTCTTGGTTCAAAGTGTTACAAAGTTGTTAAAAAGTTTCTCAAATTGGCTCTTCGTTCAAAGTTTTACAAGTTCAAAGTAGTTAGGATATCTCTTAGAGTTTTCTACTAAGTTTCATCTCTACTATATCCCACTGATAGTTTTTCCCTCCAGTTTTTTTCAGAATTTGAAAAAAGTGTTAAAAAGTTATCTCATTCGATCCCCTTCATGAGAGTGAACATTGTGTTATTCAGTTAGAGTATGTGCTTTTTCTAGTTTTCAATCTTCTTTGAAATTCTCTGGACTGCCTTTGTGATGGCTTGTGTTGTGCCCATGTCTCTTTTACCAGTTTCAACGTTTTTGTAAGTTTTTCATTTATTCATGATTTTCTTTGCTTGATTCTATTACTTCATAAGTTATCCTCATTTATAAATTGTTTGGCCTTCTCTGATTTATAGTCACAGGTTAAAAAATCTGGTGTGGCGCACTCACACAGCTTTCCTTGCTCATTGAAAATATAAGCCCCATTCATAAAGGAGAATAATTTAGGGGAATAACATAATGACGATTGGCAGCAACATATTTGAAACTACGATCAGACTATTGTGTATATGTGTATATATATTATAATTGTTTTCAGAGTACTTTTTCATTTGTGTAAATTGTGAAATTCGATGATATTTTTTAAAAGTCGTCAAAACAGCTGTTCCACAGATGAAATATCTCGACCATGTGTTCTTTTTATGAACTGCTCTACCTACCTACCTCATGAACGAGAAGGAGGTTACAAAGTCCTTTTCTCAAGGATGGGGTGGACCCCCCATTAGTTTCCCAGAAAGGAGACTCATGCTAGTTAATAGAGCTGATAAATAACTATACAGGGTATGAATTTGAAAAAAAATCGGCCAAGTCATTTTTGAGAAAATCGTGAAAAACATTACTCTTTAGTAATTATCCGCCATTTTTCTCAAGAATATTACGGAGCTCCTGCAATTTTCCCAGAAATGAGACTCATGTCAGTCAATAGGGCTTATGAATAGCTATCCATGGTACAAATTTGAAGAAAGTCGTTAGAGCCGTTTTCGGAAAAACGTGAAAAACATGGTTTTTCAGTGATTATCCACCATTTTTCTCAAGAATATTACGGAGCTCCTGCAATTATCCCAGAAATGAGACTCATGTCAGTTGATAGGGCTTATAAATAGTACTATCCATGGTATAAATTTGAAGAAAATCGTTAGAGCCGTTTTCGAGAAAACCATGAAAAACATGGTTTTTTAGTGATTATCCGCCATTTTTTCCGCCATCTTGAATTGAATTTTATCAAATTTCTTATTGATAGAGCTTATAAATAGCTATCCATGATATAAATTTGAAGAAAATCGTTAGAGCCGTTTTCGAGAAAACCGTGAAAAACATGGTATTTTAGTAATCATCCGCCATTTTTTCCGCCATTTTGAATTCAATTTTATTGAATTTCTTATTGTCGGATACTCATGGTATAAGGACCTTACGTTTAAAATTTCAAGTCAATCGGTTAATTAGGAATGGAGTTATCGTGTTCACAGACATACACACACAGACCAACACCCAAAAATCATGTTTTTGGACTCAGGGGACCTTGAAACGAATAGAAAACTTGAAACTAGGGTACCTTAATTTTTTTTGGAAAGCAGTACTTTCCTTACCCATGGTAATAGGGCAAGGAAAGTAACAAATATGCTATGAGTGAATGAGCTATGTTTATACTATTCAATGTTTAATTGAATATCTTTTTACTTTCCTTGCCCTACTACCATAGGTAAGGAAAGTATTGCTTTCCAAAAAAAAATTAAGGTACCCTAATTTCAAGTTTTCTTTACGTTTCAAGGTCCCCTGAGTCCAAAAACATGATTTTTGGGTGTTGGTCTGTGTGTGTGTGTGTGTGTGTGTGTGTGTGTGTGTTGTGTGTGTGTGTGTGTGTGTGTATGTGTGTATGTCTGTGAACACGATAACTCCATTCCTAATCAACCAATTGACTTGAAATTTTAAACTTAAGGTCCTTATACCATGAGTATCCGACAATAAGAAATTCAATAAAATTGAATTCAAAATGGCGGAAAAAATGGCGGATGATTACTAAAAAACCATGTTTTTCACGGTTTTCTCGAAAACGGCTCTAACGATTTTCTTCAAATGTATATCATGGATAGCTATTTATAAGCTCTATCAACTGACATAAGTCTCATTTCTGGGAAATTTGCAGGAGCTCCGTAATATTCTTGAGAAAAATGGCGGATAATCACTAAAATACCATGTTATTCACGGTTTTCTCGAAAACGGATTCAACGATTTTCTTCAAATTTATACCATGGATAGCTATTTATAAGCCCTATCAACTGACACGAGTCTCATTTCTGGGAAAATTGCAGGAGCTCCGTAATATACTTGAGAAAAATGGCGGATAATTACTAAAAAAACCATGTTTTTCACGATTTTCTCAAAATAACTTGACCGATTTTTTTCAAATTCATACTCTGTATAGTTCTTTATCAGCTCTATTAACTGGCATGAGTCTCCTTTCTGGGAAACTAATGGGGGGTCCACCCCATCCTTGAGAAATGGATTTTGTAACCTCCTTCTCGTGCATGCGATAGGTAGGTAGAGCAGTTCATAAAAAGAACACATAGTCCAGATATTTCATCTGTAGAACAGCTGTTTTGACGACTTTAAAAACATGACGAATAAAAAAAATCATCGAATTTCACAATTTACACAAAGGAAAAAGTACTCTGAAAACAATTATATATACACATAATTATACACAAAAGTCTGATCGTAGTTTCAATATGAGCAAGGAAAGTTGTGTGAGTGTACCACACCAGATTTTTAGTCCTAGATTTCCATTATTTTACTTTATAAGTAATCTTCAAGTATAAATAGTTCTGATTTGCTGAGACAACTTGAAAAATTATGATATAAGTAAGTTAGATAAATCCAAGTTCATACTGTTGTAAATCTAATTGAATATAAAAATGTGAAAGTGACACATTAGGACTATCGTGTAAAAATTAAAATAAATATAATAAATAATTTAATATAAATTAAAATTGAAACCGTTTTGAGCTTATGCCGGTGGTACCTTTCTAGATTTTGTGTTATGTTAAATGATTGAATAAATAAATATAAACTGAAATAATAGTTTCAGATTATAATCCTTGATATTAATTTATGTATTGTTAAAAAATGCATAAATAAAACGGGAATTTCTACTGCAGGGATAAGTTTTATTAAGCATACTAGTCTCAGGCTCATTGAAATAACAATAAATTACCTCACAATACAATAAAATACCTATAAAATCAACTTGAAATATATGAAAATAACCAATAAACCCAACTCTTATTACTGATTACTAATAAATAGGTTGTAGAATCTGCCCTGTTTTTATAGGATGAGTAATAAAATAAAATAAATAATAAAGTGCTCAAATAATAAAAGAAGCATGAGTCATGAATAATATTATTATATTATATATTATACTTACAATCTATTATTAAATTTTAGATGGATTATTGTTGTATTGTCAAGCTAGACTCTATTGGGTTTCTATATATGTATTTATGAGTGTGAATAAATTTGAATTGAATTTGAATTGAATTGTTTTTATAGGATGAGTAATAAAATAAAATAAATAATAAAGTGCTCAAATAATAAAAGAAGCATATAATAAAGTGCTCAAATAATAAAAGAAGCATGAGTCAGTCCATAAAATAGTCAATATAGTAGTATATAGTCAGTTTCAATGAACAGTCCATGGAATTGACATCTTAAAACTCACTCCTTGTATAGTTTGAACAAACAAATTGGAATACGTACGATTATGGGTTAGTTTATTGGGTCAGTACAAGAAAATATTTATAAAATGAACTCACAATACATAAAAATAATCAATAAACCTGATACATAATGCCTGATTACTAGGTTGACAGTGGTTGTAATAAAATAAAATAAATAATTAAGTGCTTAAACAATAAAATAAGCATAAATCAGACAATAAAATTAATTCAATACTATATTCACTTGATAACCATGTAGTCATTTTCATTGAACAGTCCAGAAATTCACATCTTAAAACTCACTCCTTATATAGTTCAAACAAAAAAATTGGAATACGGTTATGGGTCAGTTTATTGGGTCAGTACGTATGTCTATCTCAAACTTTTATTGACTATTATTTGGTGGACAGGTCAATTTTATCCTCAGTTTAGTAGAAAATTTTAAAGTTTCTAATGTTTTGTGCTGTTTTCTGCTTCAGAAACATTTGTCCTATAAATATGTATATTTTAGTAATCTACTTCCATGTTTCTAAACAATACCTAAACTTCCTAATTGAGTTAGTCTTTCATTTTCCAAGGCCTGAATAAGTTATCGTTTTTTAAATTCTCAAAAACAAGGTTCTTCCAATCTATATTGACTTGTTTATTAGTTTTGACGACTCCACTTTGTTCTGTACTAAACTATCCAACTTATGATGGAGAGAAACATTTAAAGTGTAGCACCTTATCTAAAATATCATAAAAATGTCATCAGGATTTGGTTCAATGAAACAAACATTGCAAAAAGCTTGTTGTGGTTGAAATTGGTTTTGTCTACATATTTATAAACTGTGTACAAAAATTTATTTTTTTGCAGTTCTGTTGAACTTCCATTCTGAATTTTTAATAGTTGTATATTATTATCTACAATAGCTTCCAATAAAAGAAATTCTATTATATTAAGCGAGCAATTCTGTATTTTTATATTTGGTTATTTATTTTTATTTATGTCCAACGGATCTCGAAAACGGCTCTAACGATTTTCACGAAATTTGGAACATAGTAGGTTTATAATAGAAAAATTCGATTGCACTAGGTCTCATCCCTGGGAAAACTCGCTGAACGACATTAAAAGTATAATTCATCCTTGGAAAAACAGCTGAGACTTTCGTCGTCTGTGGATAATAAAAAAGTGCGTCTGTAGAAAATCAAAATATCTCATCACCGAAATTCATAAGCTGACGTATAGCCTGCTGTAAAATATAAACACGATCATTTTAAAGAATTGTGTTCTGTTTATCAATAGATAGAAATAACGAGCGATGCTTGGTGTCCCGATATTATATATTAATATTGATATCATTCATTCAACTTGTTGAAGGAAATCATTGCCTATTCTGGTTGGAATTCGGTTTGTTTACTTATTTATAAACAAGAAGTTTTTTTGCAGTTCTGTTGTACTTCCATTTTGGATTTTTAATTGTTGTATATTATTATAAGATAAGATAATATTTTTATTCAACACAGTAAACTTTACAATAAATCTTTTTGTGTAGTTGAGAAGTTGATATTGTGATAATTATTCATATTGAATGAAAAAGACTAAGAAATTGTCAAAAAACCACTGATTTATTGATAATTAGAAAGACCGGTTTCGGTTATAACTAGGTAATAATTATTAGGTAATATTATTAGGTAATAACCGAAACCGGTCTTTCTAATTATCAATAAATCAGTGGTTTTTTGACAATTTCTTAGTCTTTTTCATTCAATCTTTACAATAAATAGTTGAATAACGTCAGGTCTTAATTGACCGAGCGAAGTGAGGTCTAAGATTCAAGTCGACGGTTTGGCATTTCTCTTAATGTTTAAATGTTTGAAAGTTTAAATGTTTATATGTTGCGCATTTACGGTGAAACACGGTAATAGATTTTCATGAAATTTGTTCCTCTTTTAATTGCGCGTCGACGTATATACAGGATTTTTGGAAATTTTGCATTTCAAGGATAATATAAAAGGAAAAAGGAACCTCCTTCATACGCCAATATTAGAGTAAAAATCAGACAAAAGAATAATTATACGTCATAAATCAGCTGACAAGTGATTACACAGATGTGTGGAGAAGCCAGCCTATTGCTGTATTTCCATAAGGTCTATAGTTTCAATCAGGTACTTGTGGATGAGAATACTGCGTGAGGTCTACTGTTCACAGAACTACTAAAGTAACAATAATAAGTTAACAATAACAAGGCACACATGGAAGACAGTTGAATATTTACAATAATTTTCAATAAATTAAATATTTATCAATATTTATAGAAAGAAAAATAAAAATCTCAGTACCCTTTTTGAATTATTTAATCACAACATGTTTCGGACATTGATGCCATTTTCAAGTGATATGAAGTGAATAAATAAATACTGCTGGAAGATTCTTCCAAAAAACAAGTTGTGATTAAATAATTCAAAAAGTGTACTGAGATTTTTATTTTTCTTTCTATTTTTATTACAATTAGCCCTATACAGAAAAGAGATAAATCAATATTTATATCATTCAATTAACCTGTGAAAGGAAATCATTAACAATCATTCTATTTTAAGCTGTACCTACTCATTAAATGTGATCATTTCCTGTAATTTACTTCCTCTCCTGTCTATTTTGATATATGAATGAAATTGTGCCACCATTATGGTCCTTTCTATTGTATTGTGATAATTGTCATCAAACCAAAAATCAAACAAACATTCTCTTACTCTATCACATATTAAGCTATATTCTCTTATTCTCTCTATCATACATTTCCCTCTATTCGCTTACTCTCTTTATCACACTTTCCATTTATTTTCTTTCTTTCTTCTTCCGTTTTTATCTTGTTTTAGGTTGTTTTTATTTTCTCTTCTTCTATCTCATTCTCTGTTGATCACAATAATTATTATAGGAAATTCAGTTTGGAATCCTGGTTACTTGTTCATGGTTAGTTCTTGTGTATACTTACATACTCCAACATGGTTATATAGGGTTACATATTTTTTGTTTCTTGTAGACTTACATACTTAAACATTGTGTTATTGTTTAGAAGAAGAATAGGTTTCTTGTTTGTTATCCTCCAAATATTAGAATTTAGTATATTAAGTTTGTTATTGGTCCTGCAAAATTATTTCTTTATATGTGATTATTTCCTATTTTAGTGATAATAGTATGAAATATTTCTTCCATGTTTGGTCTTGAAGCATCTAAATTTAAAAATCCACTTTGTGAAAATAATTAAGGACTGATAATTTTGTGAAGTGAACAACTACAAGACTTAACCTATTTCTGACTATGTGTAACCTAAATTTTAAAATCTACTTTGTGAAAATAATTAAGGTCTGAGCATTTTGTGAAGTGAACAACTACAAGACTCAACTTATTTCTGACTATGTGTAACCTAAATTTTAAAATCTACTTTGTGAAAATAATTAAGGACTGATAATTTTGTGAAGTGAACAACTACAAGACTTAACCTATTTCTGACTATGTGTAACCTTATCTAAATTTGGGAGAGGAATAGCACAAGTTTACCTTATTTTTCTTATTGAATGAAAAAGACTAAGAAATTGTCAACAGACCACAAATTTGTGTTTTTTTTTGACAATTTCTTAGTCTTTTTCATTCAATATGAATAATTACCACAATATCAACTTCTCAACTACACAAAAAGTGAAAAAACTTATTTTTTCTCTTCCTATCATTTTGATGATGTACTTATTGTATGAATCAATGAAGAATAAAGAATCATATTTTTTCTTGTAGACTTACATACTTAAACATGGTGTTATTGTTCAGAAGAATAAATATGTTTCTTGTTTGCTATTTTCCAAATTTTGTGATATCTTTGTTGAAACATACGGTGACTTGTGGTGTGGTATTGAAAAATGGTGAAATTGGGAATCTGAAACTTTGAAACATTTTTCTTGTTTGTTATTTCCCAAATTTGGTGATATCTCTGTTGAAAAGTAATACAAGTGATTACATAATTATTTAAAAAGGATTAGAATGTGACTGCAACTTTGACACATTTTTATTATTTGTTATTTTCCAAATTTGGTGAAATCTCTTTTGAAAAGTGATACCTGTAACTTCTAGTGTAATATTGAGAAATGGTCAAATTGTGTAAATTTCACTTTTTGTGTAGTTGAGAAGTTGATATTGTGGTAATTATTCAATAAATCAGTGGTTTTCTGACAATTTCTTAGTCTTTTTCATTCAAAATTGTGTAAACTTTGAAACTTTAAATTTTTTATATTATTCTATTAAATTTTGTGGAGCACGATTTATTGAAATAGGTACTTCTCATACCTTTCACTATTAAATTAAATCATAGAGAAAGGATAAGCCTATTTGTTTGTCTCTGACTAAATTCACCACTAAAAACGTATTCTTTTATATCTCCATTGAAAATTCACATCTATAGTGAGTTCCACGTTATTTGATTAGCATTGGTGTTGCTATCCTTATCTATCTTTCGACAAAGCAGATAGCTCTATCCTTCTCTAGCTCAATTCAATATCACATTCAACAAAAGTATCTTACTCTTTTTCACTTTAAATAAATCAATATTCCTCTTCAAAGTGAAATAAATAAATTGAATGAAAAAAGACTAAGAAATTGTCAAAAAACCACTGATTAGAAATAATTATCAATAAATCAGTGGTTTTTTGACAATTTCTTAGTCCTTTTTTCATTCAATATGAATAATTACCACAATATCAACTTCTCAACTACACAAAAAATAAATAAATATTTTATTATTATTATTATTAAATGAAATTCCAATTAAATGCTGTAAATCACCCCGAAGACTTCTGCTACTGCAAATATTGACAACAGGGTAAACAGCTAGATGGAAATTCGATGAGCGCACTATACAAAAAAAAATTAATAAATATTTCAAATTCAAATTTATTTGTTCCTTGTACAATTGCATACATACAGTCGCATTATATACACTATAATAGATTTATCAATAGTACGGAAGAGCTAGGAGCTTACAAGACCATTGTCTGATCGTTAGTTTTTAGAAAAGGAACCATATTAGAGAGATTTTCACATCTGTAGGGAAATTGCATCCTACAAACCATCAAATTAGTGCCAGTATGAAAATGAAATGATTGCTTCTTTCAAATCAATGGAATTACTATCCCATACCTCCTTTACTATTCATTTACTTTCCACCTATAGAAAATCCCTGAAAATAATCCACCCTAGAAAATAATCAAGAAATAACTGCACAGTATTTCTGTCTAAATATTACTTGTTAATAATACTCTTAGTTATAATCTTCCACATTGGAAGCTTATCAAGTAATAATAATAGTCATGAGATCATGAGAGTTTTTCTCTAAAGTAATATGCTATATAATTGTATCACTACATTACTTATAATAATCATGAGATCATGAAAATTATTGAATGAAAAAATTCACACAAAAATGAAAATTTATCTCCAATGTAGTATTTAAAGATGACCCCTGTCAAAAACACATCAAACTATGGTACAAATTCATAAAACTTTTATCCAAAATTCAACGTATCTTAAATAATATTTTTAATTCATGAAATAACATCATAGTACCCTTTTTTGAAAAGTTCTAAATATAAATAACAGATAAAAACACATTTGTGTTTTAATAAAAAATAAATAGGCCTGTCAAAAACACATCAAACTATGGTACAAATTCATAAACTTTTATCCAAAATTCAACGTATCTTAAATAATATTTTTAATTCAAAAAATAACATCATAGTACCCTTTTTTTGAAAAGTTTTAAATATAAATAACAGATAAAAACACATTTGTGTTTTAATAAAAAATAAGTAGGCCTGAATACATACTTTTTAAGATAATATTTTCAATTAATTAATTCATGGGAGGTTATCACCCGTTATTTAGATTAATTGGCCATATATTATCATACAACTGTCAATCATTGATCATTTTCAGAAAAAGTACATTCATTAATGCAAGAATTCTATTGTTTATGTGATGCTTTGCAGATAAATCATTTTCTGAAGAACAATAAAGTTAGTTTAATTCATAACTGAGAATAGTTTGAAATTAACGTTCTCTTCTGTGATTGGTGGTTTTGGAATATTCACTTTTATTGATAAGCTGTGCAAATCTTAGTTTAACTGTTAGTTGGTTCAACATTAGGATTCAAATCTTAGTTTAACTGTTATTCTACATAAGGACTCGGAGTAGTTTGTTGGATATCTAGTTTAGTTTATAGAAGAGTTCAGATTGATTTGACTCCAGTTTGATTCGTTGATGTGATTTGTGTTCTTTTCTCACTTAAAAATTGTTTGATAAAGTTTTTAGAGTGAATATTGGTGTTGTGAAAATTTTCTATAATGGAAGAGACTTGATATTTTGTCAATGTTCTACTTTATTTTGAGAAAAATTATTGACCGAGCGAAGTGAGGTCTAAGATTCAAGTCGACGGTTTGGCGTTTCTCTTAATGTTTAAATGTTTATATGTTGCGCATTTACGGCGAAACGCGGTAGTAGATTTTTATGAAATTTGACAGGTATGTTCCTTTTTTAATTATTGCGCGTCGACGTATATACAAGGTTTTTGGAAATTTTGCATTTCAAGGATAATATAAAAGGAAAAAGGAGCCTCCTTCATACGCCAATATTAGAGTAAAAATCAGACTGTAGAATTATTCATCATAAATCAGCTGACAAGTGATTACACAGATGTGTGGAGAAGCCAGTCTATTGCTGTATTTCAATAAGGTCTATAGTTTCAATCAGGTACTTGTGGATGAGAATACTGCCTGAGGTCTACTGTTCACAGAACTACTAGTTATTTTACAGGACCATGCTTTCATGTGTTCTTTCACTTGAAGCTGATGATGTTTGAGCACCCATGAAAGCATATGCTTCTGGAACATAACAATTTTTATTAAAAAAGTAGAATATTGACAAAACCTCAAGTCTCCTCAATTAATTAAAAATTCACTATTGGTGATTTACAGTGCTAAAAGAATCAGTTCAACAACTGGATACTAATTACTGTGAGGTGCACGTTATAATGGCAGTATTTGATTAACATTGGTGTTGTTATCCTTGTCTATCATTCGACAAAGCAGACAGCTCTGTCCTTTTCCAGCTCCACAACGTTGCCAGATCGGTTGCTTATTTAAGCCCTGTTTTCATTCATTCATTCAACATTTTCTCATTTATTTGTGGATACACTTACAGGTCATATTCTATAATGGTATAGAAATATAGAAATAATAAATGGTATAGAACAACAGGCTGGTTCCAAAACTATTCTAATCCCAATTTTTGATAATGAATAATATGCCTAAAAAAATAGGTTATCTAATGAGTATCTGTATGGGTATCTCTGAGTTATCTATAAGGCAGAAATAGAATAACATTGATTCTTATGAGAGTTTTCACACATCTTCAGTCATCACATGTGTGTACACTGCCATAAGAACCAATGCTATTCTATTTAAATCAAATCAATATTTTTATTCACAATACAAACAGTTGAGGGTCCTGCCAAAACCAATGGTTTTTCGGCGGGTGCCCAGTTACAGAAAAAAATGAGTTACAAAAGATAAATAAACTTAGACAAAATAAATATTACACTTCAAAAATTTTAAGTAAAAAATGAAAGAAAACTTAATACAAAATTAAAATAAGAAATATACATCAGATTTTGATACAGAATTAATAAAAAATGGAAAAATAGAAATTTATTAGAAAGGAATGAAATAAAAAGGAAAAGGGAAAAATTGTTTTACACAAGTAATAGTACATTTTTATCGTTGAGGCAGGCGGCAGTGACAATAAAAGGAAAATTTTTTAAACTTCAGCCAGCAAAAATTGAAGCATTTTCTTCATCAGTCAGCACATGTGTGAACACTGCCATAAGAAGCATTAGTATTCTATTTCTTCTTCAGTTATCACATGTGTGAACAGTCCTATAAGAACTAATGCTTTCTATTCCTGCTCAGCAGAACTGAAAAATCGGAAAGCAGGGCTTAAGTGTTCGATTGTTGTCTTTTGTTTGCTAATTTTTAACCGGCACACTGTCTGCCTCTCTCTCGATCTTTCCTTACTCTCTTTTCATCTCTCTATCACTCTCTCTCTCTGTCTCTCTCTCTCTCTATCTCTCTCTAAAAAAAACTGTCATCAAAGTTTAGACAAGCAGTTAGACCTTGTTACAACAGTGACTGTAGGTGGATAGAGTCAAGAGGATAATAGGCCTCTAGTAGTTAACACGTTCCCTCTTCCTCTCTCCCATTTCCTCCCTATCTTCTCTCTCACTCTCTCCTTCATCATGCTCTCTCACTTCCTCCCAATTCTCTACCATTGCACACATAAGTTGTCTGTTGCATTTTTATCAGAGGTCTCTTCGCTTCAACACGGGATGTGTATGTCAAGTGTTTAGGTATTCTTTCCACCGCTTGAATTTCAAATTGTGATCTTAATTTGTAGCTTCTTGAATTTTAAACAGTGATCCATATTTTTAGAGTCCTGTTTTTTAAATCGTTTCAGTGTGATCTCATCCAGTGCTTTAATAAGTGCTTTATTCTGACTACTAGTCGTTCTTTTTAATAACGAAAAGTGCTTTAATAAGATTGAGTTTCAAATTGTGATCCTCTAAATTTGTAGCCTTCTTGAATTTTAAACAGGGATCCATATTTTCAGAGAAGTTCTCTGCTCTCAAATCATCTCAGTGTGATCTCATCCAGTGCTGAAATAAGATTGTGCTGTTAGGTTTAGCTCTAGAACGACAATTTTGTGATGTTAGTGTATGAATTTCAATTCTAGAATGGTTCTTAAATAATAATTGGTGTGGATTTGGATTAGGTGTTGTGTCACTGTTGCTTTTGGAGTGTGATCTAATCCTTCTTGTTGTTTAACTTGTTAATCGTTGCTGGAATTGAGTTCTGAATTTAGTTGAAGGGTTTAACTTCATTGAAATGTATGATTACACAGTTCAAATCAAATCATTTTTTATTTTGACAAAAAACACAACTCAGTGAAATACAGATATAAACTTCTATACAGTTAGTTCCTGTCGAAATAAAAATACTACTTGCTAAATTATTCTCAATAATTAATTTCTTAACGGTTATTGAATTTAGTTCTGAGGGGTTGGGCTTCAATTAAATCTATGACCACACATTTAACTTGTTAATGATTATTGTAATGTAGGAATGAGGGCCTTATTTCTGAGGATCTTAGGTCTGAGCTCCAATCGACTTCACAATTAACTTGTGAATTATTGTTTGATTCAAGTTCTGGGGGCTACAATTCAATTAAATGTATGGCCAAACATTTAACTTGTTAATTATTATTGTAATTTAGGTCTGAGAGACTAATTTCTGAGGATCTTAGGTCTGAGCTTCAATTGATTTTACAATTAGCTTGTGAATTGTTGTTTGATTGAAGTTCTGAGGGCTTTCGCATCAATTTAATATATTACTACACTTTTTGTGTAGTTGAGAAGTTGATATTGTGGTAATTATTCATATTGAATGAAAAAAAACTAAGAAATTGTCAAAAAAACACTGATTTATCAGTGGTATTAAATCAGTGGTTTTTTGAAAATTTCTTAGTTTTTTTTTCATTCAATATTACTACACTGTTTACTTGTTAATGGTTGATTGAATTCTGTTTTGAGGGATTTAACTTGAATCAAATTTACTGTATGTCTTCACAGTTGACTTGTTTAGTTATCAGAATTTGGCTCTGAAGGGTTTAGATTGAATGTCAAGTTCTGAGGGCTTAAGCATCAATTTAATATATTACTACGCTGTTTACTTGTTAATGGTTGATTGAATTCTGTTTTGAGGGATTTAACTTGAATTAATTTATGTCTTCACAGTTGACTTGTTTAGTTATCAGAATTTGGCTCTGAAGGGTTTAGATTGAATGTTAAGTTTTGAGGGCTTTAACTTCAATGTTATATATTACTACACTGTTAACTTGTTAATGGTTGATTGAATTCTGTTTTGAGGGATTTAACTTGAATTAAATTTATGTCTTCACAGTTGACTTGTTTAGTTATCAGAATTTGGCTCTGAAGGGTTTAGATTGAATGGAATGTGTGAGGTATGACTTCAAAATTAACTTGTTGATGGTTATTTTAATTCAGTTCTGAGGAGTTTAGATTCAATTAAATGTATGACTTTACAATTAAATTTTTAATGGTTGTTGTGAATTAGTTATGAGGGATTCAACTTCAATGAAATTTATGACTTCACAATAACTTGTTAATATTTAGCTCTGAGGTGTTTAGATTTTGTATGACTTCTCAATTAACTTGTTAATGGTTGTTAAAATTTAGTTCTGAGGGCTGGAATTTAATTAAATTATGGCTATACCATTTGTTGGATTTAGTTCCGAGGGCTCTGAATTCAATGTAGTTATTCAAAAGTGGTGTAATAGTGGAAGTTATTCAAATTGATAATCCAATGATTATTTAAGGGGTTCATTTTTGTGGGGCCAGGACTTTATACAATTATGTTATTGATTAAATAAACTTAGTTGAATGTACCGGTTCAACGTGTTTAAAAATACAAAAGTAGAAAAGAAATGCAGAACCTAAAATTGATTAAATAAACTTAGTTGAATGTACCCTATAGCCCTATACAATAGAAAAAATCATTAGTATCATCATTATCATTACAATATAAAAAATCTTTAGTATCATCTTATAACTTATTAGTATCAGTATCAACAATAAACTTAGTTGAATGTATCCTATAGCCCTATACAATAGAAAAAATCATTAGTTTGAATGTGTATCTATAATACATGATAATTTAGTTATAGTATATGATTTATTTTTAATATTTGTCAATTCCAAGTTAGTTGCTAGAAGTAGTAGTCCTGATTAGAACTACCTATCTTATTAATTTACCCCCTTATTATATCAAATAAATTGCTCACTAGTCTTTTTAGACTAGATTGCAATGTGTTGAAAAAACAATTATTTAAAATGAAATCACTTGACTAGGGATAGGTCCAATACACTCATTTTCATGTAAAATGTTCCAATATTCAATGATGATTCGATGTTGAAATCAAATTAATAATTATTCTGTGATATCAAATGAAAATTAAGCCTATAGTGAGGTGCACGTTATATTGGCAGTGTTTTATTGGCAATGGTATTGCTATCCTTGTCTATCATTCAACAAAATGGATAGCGCTATCTCTTTCTCGCTTTGCTCTGTTGCCAGATCGTATTTAAACAATGTAGAATTAATAATTAATTAACAAAATATTCAATCTTGACTTTGAAATTCATTATGAAATCATTGAAAAATATAATTTCATGCTTGATAAAATATAATTCATTATTTTAAACGAGAATGAACCGTTAATATTACATCAATAAACCTTTATCAGCTACCGCCTATAGAAGGCTTTGACAAGACAGAGGTTCGGCAACGTTGTTCTGCTATTTTTCTCCACTTCATTATAACGTGGACCTCAATATAGTTGGAACAAGGTCACTTCAACAGTGGTAGGATCAATTATTTTCATGTTTCAAATTACATTATTCAATTTTAAAGTTCAAGGAATACCTAATTTATAGTCCAATTATTTCCAATGAAAAGTTCAGTGATGCCACAGAGAAATAATCTAGGTATAAATACTCTATGGTGATACATATTTAAAGGGAACTGATATTAGCAATTCTTCCAAAATCTGGGTTCCAGTGAAATTTTAAAACATTAAGATCATTTATATGAGATGATTTCAATTAGAACTTGCCAATGATTCTCCTGCTTGGAAGCAAAACCCAATTGAATAATAATATACTAAAGTGGGATTTAATAGTAAATTGAACCCTAACTGTAGTGAGATAATGTGATCATTATTTCTTATTAATAAGTTCAATGCTTCCCATAACAGAAAGTCATTATAACTCTCCAATTAATAGAATCCAGAGGCTTTTCAATCTCTTTTCTGGGCGCCTAGACGTCTTTGGGTGCTCTCGTGCTGGCAGATTCCGCAACACTCTGAAGGGCTTAATTTAGGATAGATATTTGTAGCCAGATTTCCGTATGACATTTTTCTTTCTTTCTTTTTTGTGACTTTTTTTCTTCTTAGTGCCCACATGATTCTTTGTTCTTTCTCTATTGCATGGTTTGTACCCATGTAAGATATTTCAAGTGCATATTTTCCCACCTCTCATATTTTCTCTTGGAAAGTAGTTTCAGCAATAAATATAAGATAGGATTTTTTTAAATAAAAAAAACACATATTTCTATTGTTAAGGCGCTTTTTTGTTATATAATTTATTTTGTTCTTATTTTATTTTACTCTTGTTTTATTCTCAGCTTGTTGTTTATTTTAAATCTAATTTTTGAATGAAGAATGTTGTAATGTTTCAAGGAGACATTTATAAGGGTTTAACCTGTTGTCTCCATGTATGTATTTATGCAAATGAATTAATTATTCCCATCCATGTTGATAGTTGAAGGAAATCTCACTATAGTCTAGATGTCTTAAGACATATTGATGATCTTGGGTCTTTAGACTTTGTTGTAAGCTTCATATCAGTAAACGTTTCTTGGTCTTGAAAACCCTAGGCTTCATGCATTATCCAAATCTGCAGACTTCAGACATCCAACTGTTGAAAATGCAAACAATGTAGGCTATGTATTATTCAAGCCTCCTTTCCAACTGTCAAAAATGTAATTATGTATTTGTTCTAGTAATTCTTCACCAATTTGTGCTCTCACAGTTCCTAGAGAATGAAATATTTTACTGTGTAAAGCTTTAAAAATTAGACTGCACAAGACAGTCTTCACATTTGAATTGAATATCCTTTTCAAAGAATGTATGTTTCTTCAACCAAACTCAGTAAATTTATGTAGATTCATCAATATCACATAATTGAATATCCTTTTCAAAGAATTTGTGTTTCTTCAACTAAGTAAATTCATGTAGATTCATCAATATCACATATTTATCATAATTCAAATTTCATTTTGTCGCAATGTTGTTCAATAATTTTATTCTTCTTCAGTTGTTACATTGTAAAATTTATCGATTTATACATAGTTAGGTGAATGAATAAAAATAGAAATCTAAAGCTGCGTTTACACCAAAGTTATCAACAAAATGTTAATAACCTTATCCTTGAAGATTCTATTAGATTAAATATAACTTATCATAAACATGATGAACATTTATGTGTTTGTCATTTCCGTTCAATTTAATAGAATCTATAAGGATTAAGTTATTAATATTTTGTTAATAACTTTGGTGTAAACACAGCTCAAGTACCTTTTTAAAATTGTTTAGTCACGACATTTTTCGGCTATATAATGCCACTAGCCGTCAGGCTCGCTTCGCTCGCCATATCCGTCCAGCCAGGGGGCTCCGCCCCCTGGACCCCCGACTGGATCGTCCAAAAATGAGATCAGCAGGCTCGCTTCGCTCGCCTGCATTTTTCATTTGAGCATTTTTATCATATTTTAGGACAATCCAGTCAGGGTCCAGACTAAACGTCTGGTTAAACGGATATGGCGAGCGAAGCGAGCCTGACGGCTAGTAATATAATATTCCCAGGATTGAAGTAGCAGTGCCCAATCAATTTTTCCGCGATAAATGCATTTCAATCTTCAACTTGGTGCCAACCTAACAAAGTCAACTCAACTTAATTCCAACCTGACAAAATTATTAATTTAGTTGCCAGTTAACAACTACTGTTTCGAAGAGGTACTCTATCTAGATTATAGTTCTATAGTAACATATGATATGGAAGTTTCAATTAAGAGATTGGTAGAAGAAGAATATACATGCTAAAAGACGAACTTTAAACCCTTAAAAACAACCCTTAGAGTTAAAATATTGCCAAAAGATTTCTTAGTGCGCCTCTAAAGGGCCAACTGAACATACCTACCAAATTTGAACGTTTTTGGTCCGGTAGATTTTTAGTTATGCGAGTGAGTGAGTGAGTGAGTGAGTGAGTGAGTGAGTGACTGAGTCAGTCAGTCAGTGAGTGAGTGCCATTTCGCTTTTATATATATAGATTATCAAGTGATATTGATATCATATTTCTATTTTTATTTATATTCAAGAGTAGTCCTAAAGAAAAATACAATTTGGAGAATGAGTATTAAAAGAAGCATATTCTGATTATTGTCATTCACTTAGGGTCATATGCACCATATATGAAGGATGTGAATTGGCAATAGACTAGAAAATACTGCAGTGTTTTAGGCTTTCTTTACCAGTTCCCATGAATTCAACTTAAAATTGTGAATTAAACTTTACAATAGACTAGAAAATATTGCAAATATTTAGGCTTCCACTACCGGTTCAAATAAATTCCTCCTAAATGTGTGAATTTAATTAGTAAATACTGCAGTTTTTAGGCTTTCCTTACTGGTTTCCATGAATTCTTCTCAAAATTGTAAATTAAACTTTACAATAGACTAGAAAATACTGCAAATATTTAGGCTTTCACTACCGGTTCAAATAAATTCTCTCTGAATGTGTGAATTTAATTTGTAAGTGTTTCCGTTTCAACCTGTGAATTTAACTTGACAATAGACTATAAAATATTACATGTTTTTAGGCCCTCTTTACCTGTTCACTTAAAATCAGCTCTTATTATTTTATAAACTCTTTATTATAAACCGCTCTTTTATTAAACTCCGCTCCAACCTGTGAACTTAACTTGACAACAGACTAGAAAATACATGCAAAAGTGATGGAGAATAACAAGAGAATGGAAGAGGAAAAGAAATCGATGATAAAGAATGAGAAAAGTGTTGAGGCCGGTGAAACAATGAACAATTTGAGTGATAATTTGTCACAAGTGTCTTCGCCGAGTGATGTGTTCAACGCTTGTCAAACGCTCTTGCTAATTGATGACGTCACTAAGGCAACCGCTCAGAAAACTAGTGAATTGAAAAGGTAATTCGGTCAGAAAAATGAATTATTTATGAAGTCACTGCAAAATAACTAAAAAACGTAGTTGGTTTCTATTTTTTCACATTTCGTTCAGTGTTGTATTTTTGAAAAACATTGGTCTCTTCAACTGGGATAAAATTTAATTTTATCAAAAATTTGATGAATTATCAAAGCTGAAAGGCCATTCAATCAGGAAAATGAGTTGTTTCCAAAGTCACTGCAAAATAACTAAATAATGTAGTTGGTTTCTATTTTTTTAGATTTCATTCAGTGTTGTATTCTTGAAAAATATTGATCTCAACTCCTCAACTGTGATACAATTTAATTTTATAGAAAATTTGATGAGTTATCAAAACTGGAAAGGTAATTCGATCAGAAAAATAAGTTGTGCCCAAAGTCACTGCAAAACTAAAAAAGTAGTTGGTTTCTATTTTTTTTTTTTATATATATTTCATTCAGTGTTGTATTTTTGAAAAAAATTGGTCTGAACTTTAATAAAATCAAATTTTATCAGAAATTTGGAAAATTATCAAAGCTGAAAAGGTCATTCTATCAGGAAAATAAGTTATTCCCAAGTCATTGTAAAATAACTAAAAACATAGTTGTTGGTTTTCATTTTGGTTTCATTTCGTTCAATGTTGTATTTTTCAAAAACATTGGTCTCAACTGTAATAAAAGCTCTGAAGTTGCTTCAATAGTGCTCATGCACTAGAAGCAAGTGAACTAAAAAGGTAAATCGTGGAAAAATTTGTAAATTTAGGAATGTAAAGCTGCGTTTACACCAAAGTTATTAACAAAATGTTGATAACTTAATCGTTATAGATCCTATTAGATTGAACATAACTTATCATACACATGATGAACATATTGTCAAGTTCCGTTCAATCTAATATAGAATCTATAAGGATTAAGTTATCAACATTTTGTTAATAACTTTGGTGTAACCCAGCTTTAAAGATTCTTTAATCCCCAGACATTTTACAAAATGTATAAGCTCGTCATAAAACTAATAATACTAGTATTGACCACGGTATTTAGATGAAAATATCTTCTTTTATATAACGTGGTATTGACAATTCAATTCAATTCTATTTTCATGTTATGCAACGTATATAATACAATATTAACACAGGTCATAAACATTTCATCAAACAATACACATCTTAAATATATTACAAATGTCACCTCAATATACATGCAATATAGTCTATAATTAAAAACAAAGTTAATACACAACATCAGCGTCTTATTCAAATGTGGAGAAATCAATCAATAATTTTATTCAATTCAACACAAAACTCATAAAATAAATCAAAATACAAAAAATCTTAATCAAAAATAAGTTTCTAATAAGATACAAAAAACCAGGCTTCATGGTGGTGTGTTCTGAAAAGGGAAAAATGAGAAAAAATACCACATCTCCTCCCATACAATCAAATTATTTTCAAAATACATTTTAGCCTAAAAATTACTCCTTTAATACATTCTGTAAAAGAAAATATTTGTGATACTGTGGGAATAGTTGTGATAGTTAGGTACCCATAATGATTCAAATAATACTGTATTTCATAGCTGCTGCACAAAACACACGCACCGTAAATGTCATTTGGGAATAAATATTGATGATTTTTTGTATTTGATTGTACTGGTTTATTTTTGGGTTAGCGGAGAATGTGATGTAGTGGTAGTATTATCCATATTGAGATTTTGGAATTTGGAATCTATTCACTTTTACAAATCTTTCCACATATTTATGAGGGTGAAATATGTTTTTTTGATTTACTTGGAACATTGAGTAATAAGTCCACATTAAGTCTCCTGCCTTTGAATATTTTAGATCTATCTCACTCCAAGCTTTGCAACTATATGTATCTAATAACTAGTGTCATACATGACATCAAACCATCTAATTTTCTGTCTAAACTTCTGACTAAATTTCTAACTCTCAAAATAATATTCAAAAAAATTAGAAGGTTTAAGGCATGTATGAAACTTCTTACTTCCTTTTTAGGGCTACTGAATTATTGAAAAAACAATAAAAATACGGTATTGGTTTACACTTGAAAATGACTCTTGAAGAGTTTAAACTAGTTGTGTTTTTATAAAAATCATTGTATATCTATTCTGTGTATCTATTGTGTAACATCTGTATCTATTGCACTGTGTACTCGTACTTCTTACTCATTATGTTGCTTCATTGGCAGGTATCAGTCCTCTGACATTCATTTGTTAGTTTTATCCATTCGCTGTTACATTTTTATTTTAATTTTGGAATCTTTTCATTTCTATATTCTGTTTTATGATAATTTTTTTGTATACACCTATTTTCTCTTTCTCTTGTATTTCTATAGTTTTTTTTAAGAATATTGCAATTGTAAGTTACATTTCTTATTTTAATTTTAGAATCTTTTCATTTCTATATTGTTTTATGATAATTTTTTTGTATATACCTATTTTTTCTTTCTCTTGTATTTCTATAGTTTTTTTTAATAATATTGCAATTGTAAGTTACATTGCTCATTGTATACAGTAATAATCTTGTATTGTTGTATTGGTGAAATAGACACATTAGGGGTAACCTGTTGTCTCCATAAATAAATAAATAAATAAAATATAAGGGTTCTTGATACTTCTATTGTATTTCAAAGCATATCATGAAATAACCTTCGAATAACTTCGATTCCATCACAGCTTCAGTGCTGTTGAAACAAGAAATAATCCTGAAAGATGAACGTTTCAATAAAAGGGTAACTTTTGTTGTATTTCAATACTTTATTTCAAAGCATATCATGAAATATTTTTTGGATATACTTCGACTTCATCACAGCGTCATTGCTGTTGGAACAAGAAATAGTCCTGAAAGATGAACGTTTCAATAAAAGGGTATTCAATGATTCAATAATTTACTATATCCAGAAATACATACAGTACACTAGGCCATGACTACTTGATAACTATTAGTCAGGTATCTAATTGATAACTTTTCTTGTGTTTCAATATATTATCTTATGACTACTTGATAACTATTAGTCAGGTACCTAATTGATAACTTTTATTGTCTTTGTGTAGTACCTATCTAATAACTGTATGTAATTGTGTGATTCTACTTAATTTTTGGCAGAAAATTTTAAGTTTTCTTTGTGTTTTTGTTGCAGGAAACACTACAGGTTCCCAACAGCCTCGTACAGGAAGCTAAGGCGTAGAGCTGTGTTCAAGAATGGAGATCGAAATGTCGCTCAGATTAACATATCTAAGAGACGACGAAGGTATATGCAGGTTAGTTCATGAATTTAATCAATTTAAAAAATAATGAAAACCAAACTAAATTGAATTCAAAACTACAAATTAAATCAAGTTAGCTAAAATGAAATAAGTTAATGTATTATAGTCTAATTATTTAAAAAAATCAAAAAACTATTCTCGGCCTTTGGCCATTTTCAAAAATAAATCAATAATTTTCAATAATAAATGTCTATTCTTGCATTCAAATTTGAAATTGGCCAAGAGCCAAAACTAGTTTTTTGAAATGTTTTGAATAAAAAGGAATTTCATGTTTTTATATTGTTTTTAATCATTTTTATAAAGTAAAGTGTATACTATATTATATTAGACTATACATATTACTATATCATTTGTAGACTTTAAACTATTATATTATAGCCCAAATGTAGCCTATGTTCCTAGGATGTTCAAGTAATCCTAAAGTACTTGAACCTGTAAAAGGGAAACCTGTTGTCACTATTCCTATAAATAAATAACGTGAACCTCACCATATATCGAGGTTCTACTATAATAATTACAAGTAATTTCGAGTCTAATACACGAAACAGAGCATATTATCATATTGAATAAAAAGACTAAAGCTGCGTTTACACCGGAGTTAATAACACAAGTTTTTAACACTTTTGTTCCCAACTGATGTTAATTACAAAAGTCAATAACATCATGTAATTGTCAAAAACCACAGATTGTATTGGTAGTTAGAAAGACCGGTTTCGATTGTTCACCATTGTCAATCTCTGATAAACTGAGTTAACCGGTCTTCAATCAATAAACTATCAATAAAATCTGTGGGTTTTGACAATTTCTTAGTTTTTTTCATTTAATATAAATAATTACCACAGTATCAAAATCTCAACTACACAAAACGCATATTATCATACTTTAATGACTCACAATAGTTGGTTATTTTAACAAAAACCAAATTATACTGGAGGGAAATTTTATAACATGTTATCACAACTAGGTTATTTTTATAAAAATTAGATTAAACTGGAGGGAAATTTTATAACAAGCTACCGTACCACAACTCCTTAAAATGATTGAAGATCTCCTTATGATGATTTGAAGATCTTCAAAAACATTTGAAAAATTATTTACTTGATACAGTATTTTATAGTGTGCAAGAGTTCCTTTCAAATCAAGACTTAGTTTGATTTATCTGATTTGAGATGTGTTGCATTATGTAAACTCAGTGTTGATGATATAGAATTATTCACCTGACTTGTCTCATGTTCCATAGCTGGAGTCCTTGGGACGTATAGTCCAGTCAATATAGACATTAAAAAGAGGGTGTGCTTGCAATTTATATTGTAGTTCTGATTTTTTAATATATTATTTGGATACATGAGAGAAGTCCAGAACCAAATTCTTCATGCAAAATTTCCTTGTGCTATATACAGGTGGCCCAAAAACCTCGTATTTACGGTTCGGAGATAGAGCGCTCTACCTAGTCTCATATTGTAGAGCACAACATTACGCCCGAGGATTTTGGATTTCACATCTAGATTGTAACAATCGGGATAATATATTGTTGATCAAATACTAAACATCATCAAAATTGAATTTTTTCCTTGAAATTTCACTCATTTTTGAAAAATCATAACTCAGAACTCCTTGGAGATAGAGAGTTCCGAATGATCTTATTTTATTCAGAATTTTATAATCTTGAAAAAAGACAAGAGCAAATTTTTCTGTCCGATCACTGGTTTTGGCAAAAATAGCTTAAAACTGGAAAATGAACCGAAAGTACAAGGTTTTTGGGCCATTCTGTATATAGCACAATGAAATTTTGCTCTGGACTTCTCTCATGTATCCAAATAATATATTTAAAAAATCAGAACTACAATATAAATTGCAAGCACCAATGTATATAGTGACTTGATTAGTATTCTTATTTTATCATCAATTATTAGACCTTCAAATTCTCTTGAGAGTACCTCTTTTCAACCCAGTTTTATAATCAGTTTTTGTATTTTTTCGACAGGACATCTTCACGACACTAGTAGACGTGCAATGGCGTTGGACCCTGCTAGTGTTTGCCATGTCGTTCCTGCTGTCTTGGCTGGCATTTGGCTGCGTCTGGTGGCTGATTGCCTTCACACATGGCGACTTGGACGAGGACAATATGGCCGACGAGAACTGGCAACCCTGTGTGGTGGCGATCACTTCATTCGCTAGCTGCTTTCTGTTCAGTATCGAGACCCAACACACTATTGGTTATGGATCACGCTCCACCACTGAACAGTGTCCCGAGGCGATTATTGTCATGTGTCTGCAGAGTATTACTGGAGTTATGATTCAGGTTAGTTGACAGAAAATAAAAAGTATTGTTTCTTATGGGAGTGTTCACACTGGGGCAACTATCACCTGAAAATGATTATCGTTGTTTCTTATCGGAGGTTTCACACAGGGGAACCATCGCCCAAAAATGAAAACCATTATTTCTTATGGGAGCGTTCACACTGGGGTAACTATCTCCTGAAAATGGATATGGTTGTTTCTTATGGGAGCGTTCACACGGGCAACTATTGATATGGAAGATTCACTACTGAACAGTGTTCCGAGGCGATCATTGTCATGTGTCTGCAGAACATTACTGGAGTTATGATTCAGGTTAGTTGACAGAAAATGAAAAGTATTGTTTCTCATGGGAGCGTTCACACTGGGGCAACTATCTCCTGAAAATTAATATTATTGGTTCTCATGGAAGCGTTCACACTGGGGCAACTATCTCCTGAAAATGAATATTATTGGTTCTCATGGAAGCGTTCACAAAGGGTGACTTTTTCCTGGAAATGAGTATCATTGTTTCTTATGGGAGCGTTCATACGGGCAACTATTGATATGGAAGATTCACTACTGAACAGTGTCCCGAGGCGATCATTGTCATGTGTCTGCAGAGTATTACTGGAGTTATGATTCAGGTTAGTTGACAGAAAATGAAAAGTATTGTTTCTTATGGGAGCGTTCACACTCAGGCAACTATCTCCTGAAAATGGATATAGTTGTTTCTTATGGGAGCGTTCACACTGGGGCAACTATCTCCTGAAAATTAATATTATTGGTTCTCATGGAAGCGTTCACAAAGGGTGACTTTTTCCTGGAAATGAGTATCATTGTTTCTTATGGGAGCGTCCACACGGGTGACTATTGATATGGAAGATTCACTACTGAACAGTGTTCCGAGGCGATTATTGTCATGTGTCTGCAGAGCATTACTGGAGTTATGATTCAGGTTAGTTGACAGAAAATGAAAAGTATTGTTCCTTATGGGAGTGTTCACCTGGGGAAACTGTCACCTGAAAATGGATATCGGTGTTTCTTATGTGAGCGTTCATACAGTGCAACTATCTTATAAACCACTGAATCCACTGTCTGCAGAGCATTACTGGAGTTATGATTCAGGTTAGTTGACAGAAAATGAAAAGTATTGTTTCTTATGGGAGTGTTCACACTGGGGCAACTATCTCCTGAAAATGGATATCTTTGTTACTTATGGGAGCCAGGCCCGGCCCCAGGGGTGGGCGGACCGGGCGGCCGCACAGGGCGGCAGGTTTTGGGGGCGGCAAATTTAAAGGAATGGAAAATTTTAAAATACAAATAAATAATAAATTCATAATATCAAATGTGAATGGTAAAATTATATAAGAAGCTTTTCAACCTCGAGCTAATGAAGACTTTTCTAAGATCAACAATATCCCAGGAACGTCTGAGTGGTCTAGCGAACATAAAATAGTTCAGTCCCCAGATCTTGAAGAATTGGTGAAGGAATTTCCCCATGCAAAGGTCAGACGAGTTCTACTTAATTAAACAGGTGTGTTAAACAAACTTGTAGTTCTAATTACTTAGCAAGTTAAGTAGGCCTAATACTATGTTGCAGTCTACATCTTGAGGCTGTGCAAAGGCTAAAAATAAACTTTCTTGTACTGGTGATATTTTTCAAAGTTTTTCGATTTGTACCGGTATATATCAAAATGAAAAAGTTTTCTTAGGAAAACATTTTCTTCCAATCATTACTTTTTGAGATATGAACGCCTAAAGTTTAAATTTTTGGGACAGGAAATTTCAAATTCGGTACGAGATAAATTCTTCATGGTAATGTTGATTGAATAAAACAAGAAAATTTTGAAACATTTTCTGAAAATATCAATTTTTGAAAAAGTTATTCAATTTCCAAAAAAACTCAACTAAACACTATTTTTGGTAATTGAATAACTTTCTCAAAAATTGATATTTTTAGAAAATTTGAAATTATTGAAAAAAAAAAATGTTTTCCTAAGAAAACTTTTTCATTTGATAGCTTGATCCTTAAGCGATCCTTTATCGTGTCCTCGCGTGCCTCTCCACTAGGAAATACTGAAATGAAGTGCAACTAAAGGGTGATTCTCATAGAACATAATCTCATGAGCTTATATCATTGTGGTAAATATCACTGTGAGGTCAATTTAGATGGTGATGATGGTTGAAGCTAAAAATGAGGTGTTTTTCACAATACAATGAGCATTGTTGTCATTCTCACTTTATTCTTTCTGTCTGGCCTTCCTTGGCCAATCTCTTCTTTTCTTATTTCTTGGCGTCTGGTGGCAGCCGGCCTTAAATTTCAGCCAATTATTTCTCCTTGATCATGAATAGTACAACTAATAGAGCGATTACCAGGGCTAGGGCATCCCCCAGAAGCGATGAGACTGCGATTTCCAGAGCTAGGGCATCCCCCGTAAGCGATGAACCTCAGGATGGAGAAAATACTAGGGCGTTCCCCAGAAGCGACGAAAATGTCATTAGAGCACCGCCACAAGCACCTAGAATGCGAATTTCAACATGGAACGTGGGCTCAATGACTGGACGCAGCACCGAATTGGGCAAAGTACTACAACGTAGACGCATTAATATTTGCTGTATTCAAGAGACAAAGTGGAAGGGGTCTAAATCACGGAACATTGGCTGTGGCTACAAACTTATATATCATGGTACTAGAGCACAAAATGGAGTTGGGATTGTTGTGGATAGGGATCTCCAGGAAAGGGTGGTAGAAGTGGAAAGAGTCAGTGAAAGATTGATGTCTATTAAATTTGCTTTGGACAATCAATGCTGCATGAATGTCATAAGTGCTTATGCACCCCAAGCAGGTTGTACAAACGCTGAAAAAGACACATTCTGGGAAGAGATAAACGATCTTTTATGTGCCATACCTTCCAATGAAGACACGTATGTCTGTGGGGATCTGAACGGACATGTAGGGCAGACCACAACAGTCTATAACAGGATACATGGAAATTATGGCTATGGAAAGGTTAATACAGAAGGCGAAAAAATTCTTGAGTTTGCATCAGCACACAATCTAGCGTTAATTAATACTTTTTTCACCAAGCAGCAGCAGCACCTTATTACTTACAGAAGTGGAAATGTGGCATCGCAGATTGACTTCATAATGACCAATATAGAAAAGTTGAAAACATGTAGAGACTGCAAAGTCATACCAGGAGAGCCTCTCACCGCCCAGCATCGAATCCTAGTGGCTGAATTTATCATGTCAAGCCCATTCAAGGCCAAAAAGGTTAGGACTCCAAAGATACGCTGGCAGAAGCTTAATAGTGATGAGGGTAGGGATTTTTCTCTAAAAATGAACCACTACATTCAATCAAAGACACAGTATGAAGAAGTCAATACCATCTGGAGCGAAGCACAAGAGTTCTGTCTTGATACAGCAAGAAAGTGTCTGGGAGTTTCTAAAGGAGCTGTACAGAATGACAAAGATACCAGATGGTGGAATCCAGAGATTGATATTATTCTGAAAGAGAAAAAGCTTCTTTTTAAAAGGTGGCAAGGCAGCAAGACACAAGAAGATAGAGAAAAATTTAAGCTCGAGTATAAACTGGCCAAGAAAGCTGCAAAAAGGGCTGTTGCACAGGCAAAGGCCGCTTCTGAGCAAGATTTCTACACAAAGATCGAGACCACCAAGGATTCAAAATTGATATTCAAGACTGCCAAGCAGAGGCACAACAACTGTCAAGACATCAGAATGGTCAAATTTATAAAGAATGAGGAAGGTCAGCTTCTCACCAAAGATGAGGACATAAGGAAAAGGTGGAAAGAATATTATTGTCATCTCCTCAATGAAGAATTTCCAATTGAGACACTGCAATCTGAACTGCCGACAATGGGGCCAATTCCGTCCATTTCAGAGGAGGAGGTAAGGGTAGCTCTCCATGAAATGGCCACAAACAAAGCTGTGGGGCCAGATGAGATCCCAGTGGAAGTGTGGAAAATGCTGAATGACACAGGGGTGAAATTTATTACTGGGGTCTTCAATGCGGTGCTCAGTGAAGGAATTCCAGATGAATGGAGGAGAAGCTACATTGTACCATTCTATAAGAACAAAGGTGACGTTCGTTTGTGTAAAAATTTCAGAGCAGTGAAACTCATCTCTCATACATTTAAAATTTGGGAAAGAGTGATGAACAGACGCCTGCTGGGAGTAACATCGGTGACAGAAAATCAATGTGGCTTTGTTAGTGGTAGGTCCACTACTGATGCAGTGCACTCTGTCAGAATCCTTATGGAAAAACACAGAGAAAATAAAGCAGACTTGCATTTAGTGTTCATTGACCTAGAGAAGGCATTTGATAGAGTGCCAAGAGATTTAATCTGGCAAGCATTGAGAGCACAAGGAGTCCCAGAGTACTATGTAAACGTGGTAAGAGATATGTATCATGGAGCTAAAACAAAGGTCAGGAGCCCGGCTGGAATTGGTGAGGAGTTTAGTGTGGAAGTTGGGGTTCATCAAGGTTCAGCCCTGAGCCCACTCCTCTTCAACCTTGTCATGGACTACCTCACTAGAGAAATTCAGCATCCACCACCTTGGGACATTCTTTATGCGGATGACATTGTTCTCATAAGAAAAACGCCAGAAGAATTACAACAGTCTCTTGATCTGTGGCGTAACAGCCTGGAAGCAGCTGGCCTAAGAATTAGCAGAGAGAAGACGGTCTATATGCACTGCAGCTTTGGTGACAATGATGATCAGGCGCAGGCACACATACAATTGCAAGGTACTCCACTCCCAATAGTTACTCAATGCAAATATTTAGGCTCCATAATCAGCCATGATGGAAGCATAGATGCTGACATCTCAAGCCGAATAAACACAGGTTGGATTAAATGGAGAGAGCTAACTGGGGTACTTTGCGACAAAAGAATGCCTGTGCCCATCAAGGGAAAAGTGTATAAAGCTGCAGTGCGACCAGCAATGCTATATGGAAGTGAGTGTTGGCCCCTGAAAAAACAGCAAGAAGATAGACTCCATTCCGCTGAAATGAAAATGCTGAGATGGGCAGGGGGTGTGACTAGACTGGACCACATTCGGAACACACATGTTCGGGGCAGTTTCCGGGTGGCACCGGTCTATGAGAAGATAATGGAAGGAAGGTTGCGCTGGTATGGACATGTAAATAGACGTTCACCCAATCACATGACAAGGAAGGTACTTGATATGGAGACACAGCCGAGGGGCAGAGGCAGACCCCGTCTCACATGGCTAGGTTTAGTTCATAGAAATATGAAGCAGTTGGACCTGACAAATCAGACGACCCAGGATCGTTCGAACTGGAGACTGAGATCAAGGAGAGCCGACCCCAAATAATGGGAAAAAGGCAAGGAGGAAGAAGAAGAAGGTTCTCATGGAAGCGTTCACAAAGGGTGACTTTTTCCTGAAAATGATTATCATTGTTTCTTATGGGAGCGTTCACACGGGCAACTATGGATAAGGGTCACGAAGATTCACCAATGAATAGTATCCCGAGGCGATCGATCATTGTCATATAATAATAATAATAATATCATTTGACCTGGCTGGCTCAGATCTGGTGTCAGAGTTTTCAGGTCGCAACTGATCAATTTCAGGGCCTCTGACATGACCTAACGACTGCTATCATTGTCATGTGTCATGCATTGTCATGCAGAGTATTACTGGAGTTATGATTCAGGTTAGTTGACAGAAAATGAAAAGTATTGTTCCTTATGGGAGTGTTCACCTGGGGAAACTATCACCTGAAAATGATTATCATTGTTTCTCATGAAAGCGTTCACACTGGGGCAACTATCAACTGAAAATTATTATCATTGTTTCTCATGGAAGCGTTCACACAGAGCAACTATTGTCTAGAATGATTGTCGTTGTTTTGTATGAGAGTGTTCACACGGGGTCAAATGTATTTTGCACATTTTTCAAAAGTATATATTATTAAGTGTTTAACTTAAAATAGAAAGGCAACAGCTTTTACCACTTTTGTTGTACCGTCGAAGGAAAAGAAGACATCAGAGAAATCGCCTTGCTTGGATTCATTGAAATGAACGTTTTTATTGAATCGACAGCGATATACAACATATTACAGTTTTTTCCTTGTCATCCAGAGTTTCAAAATCCCCCCTAATCTCCATATACACTTCCTTCCACGGATTCCTTGTTGCATCTCGATCCTTGAATATGTCGAGGGTTTTGTCCCACAAAACTGGCCTCTGTTCTACAAATGAGATTAACAACTCATTGTCTATCAACTTACTCATTTTCTCACACTCGTCAACCACAAACACTTAAAGCAATAATCAAATGTTATAAACAACTTACAAACTTTACAACAAGACACAGATTGAAAGGCTGATTTTCAAAGACCTCTGACTTGGAGCAACTGGGAAAGACGACTGATCAGCGGCGACGGTAGACAACCGCCAAATGTGTTAACGCCCATTTGGTCACTACGTAGACAAGAACGGCAAAAACACCGCCAGCCACAGTGGCAGTGGACGGCTGCACAGCTGCCGCCAACGGCAATATAGCCGCGCGGCGTTTCTGCCGCCCAGTGTGTAAGCTTCCATTCAAGTCCATAGACTACTGCTCGAACGGCGGCGACGGCAAAATTACTACCCCGGCAGAAACCGCCCAATATGTAACCGGCATTAGGCGATAGCTCAAGGAGCGGTGGAACCCGGGATTAACAATTAAAGACGGGCTACCTGCGGGGGGGGGGGCAGTTGCCGATCTCGCCCAGGGCGGCAAAGTCCCTAGGGCCGTGCCTGATGGGAGCGTTCAATCAGGGCAACTAACTCTTGAACCACTGAATCAGTGTTCCGAGGCGATCATTGTCATATTGTTTCTACAGAGCATTACTGGAGTTATGATTCAGGTTAGTTGACAGAAAATGAAAAGTATTGTTTCCTAAGGTAGTGTTCACCTGGGGAAACTATCACCTGAAATGATTATCATTGTTTCTCATGAAAGCGTTCACACTGGGGCAACTATCAACTGAAAATGATTATCATTGTTTCTCATGGAAGCGTTCACACAGGGCAACTATCTCATGAACCACTGAACAGTGTCCCGAGGCGTTTATTGTCATGTGTCTGCAGAGTATTACTGGAGTTATGATTCAGGTTAGTTGACAGAAAATGAAAAGTATTGTTTCTTATGGGAGTGTTCACACTGGGGCAACTATCTCCTGAAAATGGATATAGTTGTTTCTTATGGAAGCGTTCACACTGGGGCAACTATCTCCTGAAAATGGATATCGTTGTTTCTTATGGGAGCGTTCACACTGGGCAACAGTCTCGTAGAAATAAATTTCATTGTTTCTAATGGGAGCATTCACACAGGGCAACTATCTCATGAACCACTGAACAGTGTCCCGAGGCGATTATTGTCATGTGTCTGCAGAGTATTACTGGAGTTATGATTCAGGTTAGTTGACAGAAAATGAAAAGTATTGTTTCTTATGGGAGTGTTCATACAGGGCAACAATCTCTTGGAAATGAACATTATTGTTTCTGATGGGAGCGTTCACACTGGGGCAACTATCTCCTGAAAATTAATATTATTGGTTCTCATGGAAGCTTTCACAAAGGGTGACTTTTTCCTGAAAATGAGTATCATTGTTTCTTATGGGAGCGTTCACACGGGCAACTTTTCGTGCTTGCAGGTAGTAATGTATTACACAAATAAGTAGAAATATTATGATAATGAATTTTCAAAGACAAAATTTAACCAATATCATAGAGCAAAGATAACTTAAGTAGATATCCCATGTTAGAGGTAGTTTATATTGCAAATTTTATGAACATTTTTTTTAACTCAAGCCGATTACTGTCTACAAAACTGTCTATGACAGCTTGTGACTTAACTGTAATTACTTATAAAATTACTAATAAATAATATGGCTTTTTGACAATAAAATGTTATTATTATTACTGTTTTGGCCGGTTGAGAGTGTAATAACGACACAGTATGAGATATTACCAGCCTCACATAGCTTCACAAAGAAGAACTATTCGGACTGTAGGCTTGAGTTACGGTAACAGTCAAATTTGGAATGTAAACGCCCTATACCATGGCTATCTTCTTATGCATATTTATTTATTTATTATTTTATTTATTTATTATTCTAATTTTTACAAGGAAGCACTGAATGGGAGAGAAAAACTAAGGATACTCCTTCTACTTTTTCTCTCCCAAATTTAGATAATATTATTTTAATAGTCCGAAATGAGGTTATGATTCCATAACCATTTCCATATATGGCTATCTTCACATAGCTTCACAATGAAGTACTATTCGGACTATAGGCTTGAGTTAACAGTGAAATTTGGAACATAAACATAAATAAACCATGGAATATCTTCTTCTATATATATAAAAGCGAAATGGCACTCACTGACTGACTGACTGACTGACTGACTCACTCACTCACTCGCAGAACTAAAAATCTACCGGACCAAAAACGTTCAAATTTGGTAGGTATGTTCAGTTGGCCCTTTAGAGGCGCACTAAGAAATCTTTTGACAATATTTTAACTCTAAGGGTTGTTTTTAAGGGTTTAAAGTTCGTCTTTTAGCATGTATATTCTTCTTCCCCCAATCTCTTAATTATAATTGAAATTTCCATATCATATGTTACTATAGAACTATAATCTAGATAGAGTACCTCTTCGAAACAGTTGTTAACTGGCAACTAAATTAATAATTTTGTCAGGTTGGCATTAAGTTGAGTTGACTTTGTTAGGTTGGCACCAAGTTGAAGATTTAAATGCATTTATTCGGAAAAATTGATTGGGCACTGCTACTTCAATCCTGGGGATATTATATTACTAGCCGTCAGGCTCGCTTCGCTCGCCATATCTGTTTAGCCAGACGTTTAGTCTGGACCCCCGACTGGATTGTCCTAACATATGATAAAAATGCTCAATTGAAAAATGCAGGCGAGCGAAGCGAGCCTGCTGATCTCATTCTTGGGCGATCCAGTCGGGGGTCCAGGGGGCGGAGCCCCCTGGCTAGACGGATATGGCGAGCGAAGCGAGCCTGACGGCTAGTATGCTAAATTTTCTCTTTGCTAAAATTCATATTCTCTGTACACAAACGGTGATTAATCATAGAATAGTTTGAATTTAATAGTATTTTTATGTTTATTTTCAGCCATTCACGGTAGACTTTGCAAAGATTGTTCTTAATGATGAATAGATAAATACTAATTTTATATTTCTTTCTGATTTTAGGCGTTCATGGTAGGCATCATATTCGCCAAGATGGCGCGTCCCAAGCAGCGCACACAAACACTGCTGTTCAGTCGGCAGGCGGTCATCTGCCAGCGAGACGGCCAGATGTGTCTGATGTTCCGCGTGGGTGACATGCGACACAAGTCACATCTCATCTCATCCAGTGTCAGGGCCCAACTCATCAGGCCACATCAGACCAAGGAGGGCGAGTATTTGGCTCCGTTTCTCTGCGATTTGAAGGTAAATTCTGGTTTGAAATGCACTGTTTCTTATGGGAGGGTTCACACGGGGCAACTATTTCCTTAAAAATGAATATCATTGGTTGTTATGGGAGCGTTCACATGGGGCAACTTTCTTCCGAAAATGAAAACCATTGTTTCTTATGGGAGGGTTCACATAGGGCAACTATGTTCTGAAAATCATCTCCCAAAAATAAGAAACATTGTATCTAATGGGAGTGATCTCACAGGGCAACCATCTCCTAAAAATAAGAAACATTGTTTCTAATGGGAGGGTTCACATAGGGCAACTATCTCCTGAAAATGAAAATCATTGTTTCTTATGAGAGGGTTCACATGAGGCAACTCCTAAAAACTATCTCCTAGAAATAATAAACATTGTTTCCAATGGGAGGGTTCATAAGGCACATCTCATATCCAGTGTCAGGGCCCAACTCATCAGGTCATATCAGACCAAGGAGGGCGAGTATTTGGCTCCGTTTCTGTGCGATTTGAAGGTAAATTCTGGTTTGAAAAACATTGTTTCTTATGGGAGGGTTCACACGGGGCAACTATTTTCTTAAAAATGATTATCATTGGTTTCTTATGGGAGCGTTCATATGGGGCAACTATCTCCTGAAAATGAAAATCATTGTTTCTTATGGGAGGGTTCACGTAGGGAAACTATCTCCTTAAAAGTGATTAGCATTGTCTCTTATGGGAGCGTTCACACAGGGCAACTATCTTCTAAAATGAATATCATTGTTTCTTATGGGAGCGACCTCACAGGGCAACTGTCTCCTAGAAATAAGAGACATTGTTTCTAATGGGAGGGTTCACAAGGCACATCTCATCCAGTGTCAGGGCTCAACTCATCAGGCCACATCAGACCAAGGAGGGCGAGTATTTGGCTCAGTTTCTCTGCGATTTGAAGGTAAATTCGGGTTTGACAATCATTGGTTTTTATGGGAGAGTTCATGTGTGGCAACAATGTTTTCCTAAAAATGATTATCATTGTTTCTTATGGAATTTATCACATGGGGCAACTTTCTCCTGAGAATGAAAGTCATTGTTTCCTATGGAAGCGTTCACACAGGGCAACTATCTTCTAAAATGAATATCATTGTTTCTTATGGGAGCGACCACACAGGGCAACTATCTCCTAAAAATAAGAAACATTGTTTCTAATGGGAGAGTTCACAAGGCACATCTCATATCCAGTGTCAGGGCCCAACTGATCAGGCCACATCAGACTAAGGAGGGCGAATATTTGGCTCCGTTTCCCTGCGATTTGAAGGTAAATTCGGTTTTAAAAAGCATTGGTTCTTATGAGAGTTTTCATGCGACCACTCTGTCAAAAATTATGAAACTTTTCAGTGTTGTGTGAATGTTCACACATGGCCTCTTCGTTATAAACAGGAATAGCGTTTGTTCTTTTTATGTATTCTAATTACCTTGGTCAGAACAATCTAAGTCACCCCCTTATTATTTGTTAATTCACGACACACCCTGTCGTGTGTTAATGGGAAGAATATTATTTTACATCCTTTTCAGAGAATTGATAATAATTTATTATTTGTTGAAACACCGCCGGTTTATGAAGTCACATCACAATATAATATTATTGTTATTCTACTTGCTTTCAACCTTATTCTCATTGATTAATTTTTACACTTTGTAAAATTCTTCAAATAATATTAGCAATACCAACAATTGATGTATATTTATATTATATCATTTAATACTGTCTTTATTATAATGTAAATTCGTGTATAAGCTAGTACATACTGTAACATACATACATAAATAACTCTAATCTAATCTAATACTGTGCCGTTCTTGCACTCCTTGAAATTTGGAACATAAACTACCTATACCATGGGATAGTGTTTACAAGTTTGTGTTACTTCAATAATTCCAAATTTTCTTAAATAACTCAATATTATTCATTACAAGTGGTAATTGAGTGGAATATTTCTAATCAATTTATTAATTCAAGCCATCTAAATTTAAAATTTATAGTTTTAATGTTTAATTTGGACTAAAATTTTATAAAAATTGTACACGTGAAATTCTAACCTTATCTTGGACTTTGTCTCCTATAAATTTGAAAGAAAAATAGCACATGGACTACCGTATTGTTTTATCTGCCAATGTTATTACATTAGTGTCATTTGTATTGTAAATAAAATAAATAAATAGAATATGGGATATCTCATAAAAAAGTCGACAGTATAACTTGCAAAACACTGTCATGGGGTGGCTCTCTTTATCTGGCCTCGAATTTCACTCATCTACAGAAGGAAGACAACACATGCAAATGATACAGTATCACCATAAATGATACAGTATCACCACACATGAAAAGTCGACAGTATAACTTGCAAAACACTGTCATGGGGTTGCTATCTTTATTGTCTGGCCTCGAATTTCACTACAGAAGGAAGACAACACATGCAAATGATACAGTATCACCACACATGATACAGTATCATCACAATATGATACAGTATCATCCCAACTTAATACACAACACCATGTGATATATTCTTATACTATATTCTCTCTATACTACATGTCTGCAGGATTATGTCTAAATGTGGATCTTTTCAAATTTATACTACTGTTCAAATTATCTTTTTTCATATTTTTTTAAATGTATGAATTCAGAGTTTTTTTGTATTTATAAAATATAATTATAGTACCCTTTAAAATTGATAAAATATATTAAAAAACAAGAATACAATTTGTATTTTAGTTGACCGAGCGAAGTGAGGTTTAAGATTCAAGTCGACGGTTTGGCATTTCTCTTAATGTTCAAATTTTAAATGTTTATATTATGTTTATATGTTGCGCATTTACGGCGAAACGCGGTAATAGATTTTCATGAAATTTGAAAGTTACGTTCCTTTTTTAATTGCGCGTCGACGTAAATACAAGGTTTTTGGAAATTTTGCATTTCAAGTATAATATAAAAGAAAAAAGGAGCCTCCTTCATACGCCAATATTGGAGTAAAAATCAGACTATAGAATTATTCATCATAAATCAGCTGACAAATGATTACACAGATGTGTGGAAAAGCCAGTCTATTGCTGTATTTCCATAAGGTCTATAGTTTGAATCAGGTACTTGTGGATGAGAATATTGCGTGAGGTCTACTGTTCACAGAACTACTAGTAAATTAGAATTATAGTAGCCTTTAAAATTAATAAAATAATAAAAAACAAGAATACAATTTGTATTTTAATATAATTCTATTTTATAAATATCTTTTTTCAATTTGTCTACTTTATTTTAAACATTTTACTTGCGTTTTTTTGCAGTTACAAACCGACGAATACGACTCCGACGTCTTCCTAATCTGGCCGATGATCGTGTTCCACAAGATCGACGCCTCTTCCCCCCTCTTCTCCCTCAGCGCCGCCGACATAATCCACGAGAAGTTCGAGATCATAGTGATCCTCGAAGGCACCACAGAGTCGACAGGACAGACAACGCAAGCGAGAACCTCCTACCTGCCCGGTGAGATTCTGTGGGGTCACCGGTTCGAGCCCATAGTCAGCTACAACAAGGACCGCTGCACCTATCAGGTGGACTACAGTCTGTTTCACAACACCTATCAGGTGGATACGCCGCTCTGCAGTGCGCAACAGCTCTATAACCTCACTATGGCCGAGGAGGGTAGTTTGGTCGAGAATGTGGAGGTGGCCTGAAGGGTGAGCAGGAAAACTACTTGAAATTATTGTAAAAAAAGAGAAAGTTTGGTTGAGAACTTGGGAATGAAGTAAAAATTGAGGAAAAATACTTGAAATTATTGTAACCAAGAGAAAGTTTGGTTGAGAACTTGGAAATGAAGTAGAAATTGAAGAAAACTACTTGAAATTATTGTAACAAAGAGAAAGTTTGGTTGAGAACTTGGGAATGAAGTAAAAATAGAGGAAAAATACTTGATATTGTAACAATTACAGGGAGAGTTTTGTGGAGACTATCGTAATTGATTCAGAAGATTGAGGTAAACTACTTGAAGCTGTAACAACTGCAGGGAGAGTTTTGTGGATAATTAAGTAATAGACTCAGGAAATTTAGGAAAACTACTTGAAATTGTAACAATTTCAGGGAGAGTATTGTGGAGACTATAGTAATCGATTTAGAAGATTGAGGCAAACTACTTGAAATTGTTACAATTGAAGGGATTGTTTTGTTGAGAATTTAGAAAATAATTCAGAAAATTAGGGAAAACTACTTGAAATTGTAGCAATTGAGATGGTAGTTTGTTGGAGAATTTTGAAATCAATTCATAATATTGAGGAAAACTACTTGAAATAAGTAAATTACCTGAAAATTGATTCATAATTGAGGAAAACTACTTGAAATTGTAACAATTAAAGGGATAGTTTTGTTGAGAATTTAGAAAACAATTCAGAATATTGAGGAAAACTACTTGAAATAAGTAAATGACCTGAAAATTGGTTCATAATTTAGGAAAACTACTTGAAATTGTAACAATTTGAGTGGTAGTTTGGTGTAGAACTTGTGAATCGATTCATAATATTGAGGAAAACTACTTGAAATAAGTAAATGACCTGAAAATTGGTTCATAATTTAGGAAAACTACTTGAAATTGTAACAATTTGATTGGTAGTTTGGTGTAGAACTTTTGAATCGATTCAGAAAATCCAGGAAAACTTGAAAAATTGTAAGCAATTGAGATGGTAGTTTGTTTGAGAATTTTGGAATCGATTCAGGCAATTGAGGAGAATCACTTGAAATTGTAATTGACATGAAAATCTATTTATAAATTTGATGAAAACTACTTGAAATTGTAACAATTTGACTGGTAGTTTTGTGGAGAATTTGTGGATCGATTCATAAAATTGAGGTAAACTACTTTAAAATGTAAATGGCCTGAAAATTGGTTCATAATTGAGGAAAGCGACTTGAAATTGTGAATAGTATAAACATCATTCGATTGAGAAAAAATTCACTTGAAATTGTAAAACAATAGAAGTGGAAGTATGGTGTAAATTTTTGACAATCGATTCAGAAAATTGGCAAAAACTACTGAACATAACATCCTGAAAATCGATTCAATAAATTGAGGAAAACTACTTTAAATTGTAACAATTGAAGTGATTCTGAAAACCGATCCATTAAATTGAGGAATTGAAATTGTAACAATTACTTATTTTGTGGGTAATTTACTTGTTCTTTGTGTATACTTGCGACAATTTCAAGTATTTTATTCAGTAGGAAAGTTTGGAAATGGCCTAAAAATCAACTCCAAATATTGAAGAAAACTACTCGAAACTCTAACAAAGTGACTGAGGATTTGAAAATTGCCTGATGAGAATCGATTTACAAAATTAAGGAAAGCTACTTGAAATTCTTCCAATCACAAAACCTTTGAGAGAACTTGTACTGTGTGTGTACTTGAATTCCGGCTCTGCTAAGCAGAAAGAGAATATCATTGTCTCTTATGGCAGTCTTCACACGTTCAGTCTGTCATGTGTGAACACTCCCGTATAAACCAATAGTGTTATCTTTCTGCTCAGTGTATAGAAATTCTGTGACTGTACAACTTTTAAGTATGATTAACATAATTTTGTGTTGTATTCAAATTTTTATTGTCAACTGCCCTGTTTCTTTTTGATAATTGAGGATAATTAAGGAGGCTAAAACCAGATAACCCTTTATAGAGCTATAGATCTATGAAATCAATACTTGTATAATACCGGCAATAATTGTTATAGTTGTTGATTTTTAAATACCAGTTATAAAAAATATGAAGTATAATTTTCCATATCTAGCAAACATCACTATACAAGGTTGTGCATTAATAACTTTACTATTTAAAGCTTCTCTACGTTCTATATTCAATTTTACTTTCTAAAGCGTTCAGTATCACAATGTTTATCAATTCCAATACTACTTCAATTCTTCTCCATTTTAAAATTAACATTTTTATGAATGTTTTCAGAAACGTAAAAACCGTAGAAGTGTATGAAGTTTTAATTTCATGTTGTCTTTTTTGGTTTCTTCATCCTTAAAAGCTTTATTTTTCTTTTTTTGTGTTTTCATCTTTGAAAGCTTCATTTTGTCTTCTCATTGGTTCTATTATCAATGAAATGCTTCCAATGACTGTATAGTTGATATATATATATATATTATATATATATATATATATAATATATATATATATATATATATTATTTATATATATATTATATATATATATATATATATATTATATGATAACTATATTATCAACAATACAGTGCCAAACTTCAACCAATCACATAAAAAGAAAATATAATGTATTAACTCCTAGTTATGTATTTTATTTACATTGCTGAACAATTTGTTTTACCTTAATTGGAAGGTAGCTTACTGTTTTAATATGATTACCATTCACCAATATTGCTCTAGTAATATTAACAATATTCATTGTAAAATTTTATTGTTTGTTCCTTATGTACTTTCAGATTTTGTATTTTGTTGAGAAATCAGACATTTTTTTTTGTGTAGTTGGGAAGTTGATATTGTGGTAATTATTCATATTGAATGGAAAAGACTAAGAAATTGTCAAAAAACCACATATTTGAAAGGTTTCGGTTATTACACCATTTTCAACCTCTAATAAGTAAAAAGAATCAAAAAGTTTATCAGAGTTTAAAGTTTAAAGAGAAAAATTTTATCAGAGATTGACAGTGGTGTAACAACCGAAACCGGTCTTTCTAGTATCAATAAATCTGTGGTTTTTTGACAGTTTCTTAGTCTTTTTTCCATTCAAATCAAACATCAAGTGGTTCCATATGGTACCAGACAAAAATGCCAATATTGTTCAAACTAGAGAAAAAAAACATAATTTTTTTCCTTTATCATTTATAAGAAGCCATGGGAGTTACATTAAGCACAGTAAACAAAATTATATTGATAAAAAATAATTCTGGGCTTTCATGGGTTAATATTACCAATATTTTTGTAATATTCTATTGTATGATGATCGTCATGTACTTTCAGTTTTGATTATCCTAATAAGAAATCAAACTCAGCCTTTGAAAAAATACTTTACTATCAATTTCAAGAGAAAACTAAATCTACTATAGCCTACAATTTTAGCGTAATTCTCTATCTTCTAGTAATAATCTTCAAGCTATTTCCTACTCAGAGTTCTTCTTCTCACTAGAAATTTAATTTAAAAAACCTTAAGCTGCGTTTACACCAAAATTATCAACAAAATGTTACTAACTTAATCCTTATAGATTCTATTAGATTGAGCATAACTTATCATACACATGATGTACATATGTGTTTGTCAAGTTCCGTTCAATCTAATAGAATCTATAAGGATTATGTTACTGTTAACAACTTTTGTGTAAACCTAGCTTAATAGATAATAAATTAATCCTTATAGATTCTATTAGATTGAACGGAACTTGACTAACACATATGCACATAATGTGTATGATAAGTTATGTTCAATCTAATAGAATCTATAAGGATTATGTTACTGTTAACAACTTTTGTGTAAACCTAGCTTAATAGATAATAAATTAATCCTTATAGATTCTATTAGATTGAACATAACTTATCATACACATGATGTACATGCAGTATGTGTTTGTCAAGTTCCGTTCAATCTAATAGAATCTATAAGGATTAAGTTAACATTTTGTTAATAACTTTGGTGTAAACCTAGCTTAATAGATCTATTCCATGAATCATGTAAAATTTAATCTTCCAACGAGTCAATTTTCAACTATCTATTATTGTGAGCGATTACATGATGTATTTGTATGTAAAATATTATGTAGTTTACTAATAAAACTACACAAACTCTGAACATCACATTTAAAATGCTCATTTCAAAACATTTCTTGTGGAAGCTCTTCTTGAAGTGGGTGATTCTTAGTTGTACAATATTTATTGCATTGTTTAATTACTTTAAAAACTGTCATCACCTTATGTTTTCCAAATTTCGGTGGTTTTTCTATTAGTTTATCATAATTAAACTCTCTCTTCTCAGTTCTAATTTATTCCTGTTTATTATACCATTCTTTCTTATATGGGTGTTCATATAGATTTGTAGTATGTCAGTGTGAACACACCCATAAGAAGTAATGATATTACAGTTCTTATAATTGATCCTGCTATTCCAACATATGGGTGTTCATAGATTTGCAGTAATTACTGTGTGAACACTCCTATAAGAAGTAATGATATTATATTTTTGCTTAGCAGCCAACCCAGTTACACATACATCGATTGTTGGACGTAGATTTTTTGCTGTTCTTATAAATTCTATTAGATTAAACAGATAATGTTGGTCAAGCTCCGTTTGTTCTAATAGAATTCATAAGTTGCGTACAGATATACGCGCCGCGAACATGAGCAATTCACTTTTAATCAGCTGATGCCAAGCTTCTTATATCTGTATCTTACCGTTTCTGTAAAAATACAGATATAGTCAGCTGATTAAAAGTGAATAGCTCATGTTCGCGGCGCGTATATCTGTACGCACCTATAAGGACCGCAAAACATCGTACGTACAAAAATCTATGTGTGTTTAACTGGCTTCACTGATCTCTCATCATTTTCATTTCCTCGCACAAGTCTGAAACTTATGTGGGCAACACCCTCAACGAAAACAATCGCTCTCTTACAATCTAGAATCACCCCTTATAGAGATTCGTCATCAGACTTCTATATATAGGCTATTTTGTAATAACTATGCTAAAGCTTATAGTGAATAAGTCAACTTCATTGCTTGAGACATAGGTATACAGCTCTATTTTTAAACCATGAATATATTTGTAATCTAGTTTTCATAAGTTAAATGTTAGGCGGATTTGTACATTTGTTAGGTGTAGTTTAGAATTTAATTAATTAATTAATTATGTACCCTTCTAAGATCAAGACTACCATTTTTCCCCTATAAGATTTATTATTATAAGTTTATTTAATTTAATTACTGTAATAATTCACTCGCATTGTATCAAAACATTTTCATATTGTCATCCATTATTATCCCCATCTTTAAATTGTCTCAAAAGTGGGATATAGTCATTCTTTGATCTGTGATTTTGTCAAAACTGAATTTATTATTAAATTTGTATCTACAATTCAAATGTATTTATAATGGAAGAAAATTGTATTTACAGTTTCATTTAAGCTATACTGTGTCTGTTGCTTTATATGATATTTACAATATTTTCTCAATACTCTTCAATCAATTCATTTTGTTTTTGAATTATTTTTTACGAGACTACAGTCAAGTGTTTTGAATAAAAGTTATTAATATAGTTTCGTTAAAAATAGTTCAAAAACTGAGTTATTAACTAGCAGTTCGTCTTGGAAAGTAGAATAGATGAGAATAAATTTGTCTTGTATTGTAAAATTTTGAGTATATTTATTTTGTGTTACAAAATAATTGTACACTTTCATGTGAACAATATCAGAACTAGTTGTGAAACTATTATAATGAAGCTTAATAATAATTTCAATCTCAGAATTTTAAAACTATTAAACGCTTCTAATTTTTCTATTTATCAATGTTGTTTTTAATCACGAACTGTTTACTATATAATTACTTTCTTGTTATCGAATAGAACGACTAGCAATCAAATTTCTTCAATAAATTAATTTATTCACTTTGGGCAGATCCGCCAACTCCATGTCAGTTCATTTATTGAAGAAATTTGAGTGCTAGTCGTTCCATTTAATAACAGACAAGTGAATTTCTATTTTATTCTCAATATTTTCTCTCTTTTCTAAGCTATATTCCTAGTGCAGAAATCAATAAGATCAATCTCAAACGTTCATTGTAACTTAGTTGATTTTCTTTTTCAAATGTTCTTCTATTTTAAACTATATTTTAAATCAGTAATAATGTTGTCTTCCAATCTTCTCGTGCCATTATTTGTCAGCTTTTGTATTGCTATTAGTTTTTTTGATAGTAGTTCGAGTATAGTTCATTCCATTATGTTGATCCCTATCTAAACTAGGGTTAATGTTAAACTAGGATTAAACCCGCACAAATGAGGCTAGTTTGTAGAAACGAGATTATCTTGATTCCCATCAATAATATTGTTTGTCGATTTGAGAATATGTTTTTCGACAATAATACAACTTATATATTACTAGAATTTGTTTTAATTTCATCCTCGCATTGACTGTCACATCACTGTATATCCAAGATTAGTATTGGTGTAAAAGCAAATACTAGTCTCTTCTTTGCAGTTTTTAACAAGATTCTTATTAAAGAATCTGTATTACTTTTTCAACTCAACCTACAAAGATATACACTAAAAAAGGAATGATACAATTCTATTAAAATGAAGCTAGATAATTCAAATTTGTTCTAATAGAAATATGTGAAAGGAAGGAATGTATTTTAAATAAAACCTTCTGGGATTAGTTAGTATGAATGAATAATGATCATACAATTGAAAAATAATCTTCCTTGAAGTATGAACAATAATTTGAAGTATTTGAATGCAGTAATTCACGTTTACATAATTATATTTTCATAAATTTATTTTCTGAAGCTCTTACAAACATTTGAATAGTTCGAGCCACTGAAAACAGCTATGGCCGTTCAATATTGCCAACACACGAAAAGAAAACAGAAAGATTGAAAACCGACCTGCTTACGTCGATTTAATTTCACTCTGATTTTATGCTTGAAATTTATTTATGAAACTCAATATCACTTATTTTAATCATTTTATAATGTTTAAATCGCTACAAATGACTTTCTTCTTATTTTAATAATAGTCTAAGAATTTTGTTGAACCTGTTGTAGTGGCAATCCTTCAGCTTCTCCAGTAGGATTTTATGTTATGATCTACATGTTTTGGTCAGCAGCTCGCATCTCGCTAATAATTTTTTTGATTAGAATGTGTGAATAGTAAATCAATTCAAACAATGATAATGTATTTGATGTGCTCTAGTTTTTCTCTCACAATTTATCTCAACAAAACTTCCTTGTTCTTCAGCCGTTGAAATGATCTCACGTTTACAATGAGGAAGTTTTTCTCGTACTACACTGCCTTGTGACAGGTGTATTTCTAGACTTATTTACGAATTCTTCTGCATTTTAGCCTGCATATTATGTATATTTTTCTAGGGATTTCTAATTTAAAAGGTAAGTTGGTTCAAGTTATTATTAATTGATACCTTACTGTCTAAAATCTAATTTTACTGTAGGATACGTTCTTTGTTACCTAATAAATTGAAGTTGGATATCGGTCAACAAGTTACAAATATGACTGGCATGTTTCCTTGTTGTTTTTTATATTTTTTTGGGAAGTTATTAATGTCAAGATTTATTACAATTAAGAACAGTCTATTTTCTGAAGGCTAGGCTGGTTTATTGGATGACACCTCACAAAGTTAGGTTATATTCCTTAGGATCAAAGATGTTCTTTGTCAATCAAGACACTACCAGAATCTTTCTCATTTTCTCGTTCCAATTTATTAATTAATAGAACAATAATTTGACATGACTTTACAACCTTGAACTAATATAAGCTTAAGTTTATAACCCTATCATTTATTTTAATGCTAGGTATTCCAAAGTTGATAGTACCTAGCCTTTATAGTCTGAAGCAAGGTTAACCTTTCTTTCCACGTTATAGGCTAGTCTTATTATTTTTGTTCCTATTTAAAGGAAAAAGTTTAAAAGTTTAATTTTGGTAAAGTATAATGGAATAGTGCAAGATGTAGCTTGTTATGTAATCCTTTACATTAGATTAACTAGACGTGGCTTCTTTGTTAAAGCCTATGTTGATTTTCCATTAATCATTATTATTAGAATTATTGTTAGGTAATTGACCAACATAAAATTTTCATAATATAAAATTGACATAGGCCTAATCATAAAATAATCGGAAATGAAAAAACAGGTTTGCAGCCCGTTTACACCAAAGTTATTAACAAAATGTTAATAAACTCTATTAGATTGAACATAACTAATCATACACATGATGAACATATCTGTTTGTCAAGCTCCGTTCAATCTTATAGAATCTATAAGGATTGTGTTATTAACATTTTGGTGTAAACGCAGCTTTACTATTCCATTCCCGAATTAATTCAATTTATAATTTCATCATGAGCATCTGATGATCAGACAGAGGATGAGTCAAAAAAGAGCATCCTTGGAAAGGTTCTCAACACAATTCCAAAACAATCACATTGATAATATACTGTAATTTTATTTCGTTATTTATTCATTCAATGATCACAAAACACAAATAATTAAAATGATGGGGGAAGGACTAACAGGCACTGCCCAAAACTACCTTCCCCGAATTTCGATTATACACCAAAGTAGGATCAAAAAGTAGGTTATGATTTTGATTTTAAATTAGTCAGTCCTAAAGATTGAAAAAAAGACGTTGATGTTGTCAAGTCCACTATATTTGTTCAAAATAAATTTACATTACAGAAACAGGTTTCATTGTAACACCTACCGATCTAATTTTGAACAAATATTGTGGTATTGACAACATCAACGTTTTATTCTTTCAATTATGCAGAAATACCTCACCATCTCTTACCATACCATCAAATTATTAGTCCAAAAGAGGTTATGATTGTTCAGCACATTTAAACACATATTTCTTCTTAGATTTGGTAATATTTCTGTCCATTCTCTAGTATTTTTTTATCAGATTTATAAATTTTCAGCTTCTTATCTTGAAATTGATGGAGTATTTTGTGTTTTTTTCAGCACAAGGACCAGTGATCAGCTAGTATTCGGCCAGTCTTGATGTGCGCAGACGCAGGGCAGGAATTACTAGCAGCCGTGGTCCAATGGGAAGTTGTTTCTCTCGTAGCAAGGGCAGTCAAGCCAGCTCCACCCAGTCCACCCAAAACGACCACAAGATCACAGCAGACGGTAGGCTACACCTCTATAGTGAGGTCCAATTTATAATATTGCAGTATTCGGTTGAGATCAGTGTTGCTATCCTTGTCTATCATTCGACGAAGCAATAACGCTATCCTTCCCCAACTCCGTAACTTGCAAGATGGTTTTCATAAATGTTTATATACTAGTAGTTCTGTGAACAGTAGACCTCACGCAGTTTTCTCATTCACAAGTATCTGGTGTCACCTGTTCACCGGCTTCTCCAGACATCTATGTGTAAGGCTAGCTTCACACATATGCGGTTTCACTCGGTTCGGTTCGTTTTCGATTCGTTGCCGAAAACGAATGAGACTTTCATACATATCAGGTTCAATTCGTACAGTTCTCATTCGGTATTTTCTTCTCAGAGACAGATGTGTTTGGATTTTGACAATAATCATGCTGGTATTAAAATATAACAGCTGGTGTTCAAATAGTGAGATGTGATTTCTTGAACTACAAAATCTTCAAGTTAATTCAAAATTGTAAGCTCTTTGAATAGTTTATTTTTATGTTAATTTTGGACGTTCAGATTGATTATTTTTTTAAATTGAAAATTTGTTTCTTGTTTTGACACTTGGTACATAACCTTCATCTCTTTTCTTCATTAATGAAATCATGTAATTTTCATGGAAAAATAAAAGAATAATAAAAATTCTCCCTGAATTTTCATTCATGTTCATATTTTTTTAGCAAACTATTCATTGAGGAAAAAAATCATCCAGTGAACTAACTGGAATGAATATTGACCATATGATTTTGACATATAAGATTTTGAAACAGATAATCACGATATCAAGTTAGAATAAAATCAAAAAACCGAGCGTGTGTGAAAGACTGCTTTTGTTTCCTGTTTTCGACGAATTCGAATATGATGAAACCCATTCCTGTTAACATAGGTGCCGCTATCCTTGTCTATCATTCGACAAAACAGATAGCCCTATCCTTCCCCACCTCCGCAACGTTGCTAGATATACACTTGAAAATTGCTCTTGAAAAGTTTGAACTAGTATAGTGAGATCCACGTTATAATGGCAGTATTCGGTTAACATCGGTGCTGCTATCCTTGTCTATCATTCGACAAAGCAGATAGCCCTATCCTTCCCCACATCTGCAACTTGACATATCGTTTTCATTATTGGATATCCATATAATCTATATATAAAAGCGAAATGGCACTCACTCACTGACTGACTGACTGACTGACTGACTGACTGACTGACTGACTGACTGACTGACTGACTGACTGACTGACTGACTGACTGACTGACTCACTCACTCACTCACTCACTCACTCACTCACTCACTCACTCACTCGCAGAACTAAAAATCTGCCGGACCAAAAACGTTCAAATTTGGTAGGTATGTTCAGTTGGCCCTTTAGAGGCGCACTAAGAAATCTTTGGCAATATTTTAACTCTAAGGGTTGTTTTTTAAGAATTTAAAATTTGTCTTTTAGCATGTATATTCTTCTTCTCCCATCTCTTAATTATAATTGAAATTTCCATATCATATGTTACTATAGAACTATAATCTAGATAGAGTACCTCTTCGGAACAGTTGTTAACTGGCAACTAATTAATAATTTTGTCAGGTTGGCATTAAGTTGAGTTGGCTTTGTTAGGTTGGCATCAAGTTGAAGATTGAAATGCATTTATCGCGGAAAAATTGATTGGGAACTGCTACTTCAATCCTGGGAATATTATATTACTAGCCGTCAGGCTCGCTTCGCTCGCCATATCCGTTTAGCCAGACGTTTAGTCTGGACCCCCGACTGGATTGTCCTAACATATGATAAAAATGCTCAAATGAAAAACGCAGGCGAGCGAAGCGATCCTGCTGATCTCATTCTTGGACGATCCAGACGGGGGTCCAGGGGCGGAGCCCCTGGCTAGACAGATATGGCGAGCGAAGCGAGCCTGACGGCTAGTAATTATATAGATATCACTACTGAACTGATTAACTTGAAATTTTGCATATTGATTCTTGATTCACCGAGCATAGTTATAGATTTTCCAAGATTCCAGTAGGTCAAGGTTTCAGTTTGTCATGTTTTTATTAGACCCTTGTGGAGTGCGAAGCACGGGCTACCTGCTAGTAAATATTAAGGATAGACGTCCAATGTTGATCCTTTTCTAATCATGTATATGATGTGTATTGTTAAATGTAAATAAATAAATTCCTAAGCGACGACCTCGCTTTATTATCGCCTGTAGTCTGTTACTGTACATAATATAATTACTGTATTTAATACTTGCAGGTAACCCGTGCTCCGCAAGGGGCTATTTTTAAACTTGACAAACTGAAAACGTCTTCTTCTTCTTCTTTTTCATACCCTTTTGCCGTTAAGCGTTGGGTTCCTTCAACTATTCTCTAAACTTTATACGATCTGAAACTGAAAACTTGTCGTAGTGAAATCTTGAATAATCGAAATAGGTGACCAATAAGTGACTATAGGTCACTCCTTGGTGACCAATAAGGCCAAGTTTCTGGGTCTGATTGTGGATAGGGATTTATCATGGGCTCCTCATATTGATGCAGTTCTGGATAGGCTGTCTCGAGTCAACTTTCTGTTGTCGCGTTTAATGTGCTGTGTACCATTTGAATATGTAAAATCCACATATTTTGCACTGTTCCAGTCAGTTATGAGTTATGGTTTAATGTTCTGGGGCAATGCAACCAAGACTGGAGAGGTGCTGATAATGCAAAAGAGAGCAATAAGAATTATGAGTGGAGCTGGAAGAATTGCCCACTGTAAGCCACTTTTTCTTGAGCTTAGAATTCTGACAGTTGTAAATCTCTACATCTACAATAGCCTAGTTCACGCGTATAAAGGGAAGCATAAACATCAGCACAGAATCAACATACATGGACTCAATACCAGACGTAGACATGACATTGACGTTCCCTTTGTTCGACTTGAAAACTGAGATCCAGTCATTTGATTATGAGTATACGACTCTTCAATAAATTACCCCTCAAGGTCAGGAACTTAAGCCTCAGAGAGTTCAAATGTGTAATGTATGGGTGGCTATGCAGTAATCCTTTTATGAGGTCGATGAGTTTCTGCAGATGTCGGAACCAAACATAGAAATGAATTCTAAATTTTAAAAAACAATAAAACATCTCAATTTTGACGTGATCTTATGCATCAATATGCCTATGGATCTAGAAATATATTCTATTCTATTCTATTCTATTCTATTCTAGGCCTATAACCATCCTCGCTTAATTAAGAATCTTTATGAAAAATTTTAGGTTAATCAGTCCAGTAGTTCAGACGTGATGATGCGTCCAACATAATTCTCTTATCCCGTTCGTGTATAAGCCAGTTTATGAATTTGTGTTTTTTTGAAATAAGTTTCCTTGATTTTAAACGTTATAAAATAAAAACTCAAGAAGTCAAAGTTCAAATTTTTAGTAAGAAAACATAAAGAACCCAATATAATATAACCTATAAACTTGAGTGTTGATAGGAAATGACATTGGGTAATACGGCAAGGCAGAACATCCAAAAGAATCTCTCAGCCAATAAAAGCCATAAGAATAAATGAAGTAAATAAGCGAGTTCTTTCCTTTATAATAGTACTAGCCGTCAGGCTCGCTTCGCTCGCCATATCCGTCTAGCCGGGGGGCTCCGCCCCCTGGACACCCGACTGGATCGTCCAAGAATGGGATCAGCAGGCTAGCTTCGCTCGCCTGCATTTTTCATTTCAGCATTTTTATCATACGTTAGGACGATCCAGTCGGGGGTCCACACTAAACGTCTAGCTAAACGGATATGGCGAGCAAAGCGAGCCTGACGGCTAGTAATATAATATTCCCAGGAATAGCTCTGATTGAAGTAGCAGTGCCCAATCAATTTTTCCGCGATAAATGCATTTCAATCTTCAACTTAGTGCCAACCTAACAAATTCAACTCAACTTAATTCCAACCTGACAAAATTACTAATTCAGTTACCAGTTAACATCTGTTTCGAAGAGGTACTCTCTCTCTAGATTATAGTTCTATATTAACATATGGTATGACCTTTTTTCAATTATAATTAAGAGAATAAGAAGAATATACATGCTAAAAGACGAACTTTAAAATCTCAAAAACCACCCTTAGAGTTAAAATATTGCCAAAAGATTTTTTAGCGCGCCTCTGAAGGGCCAACTGAACATACCTACCAAATTTGAACGTTTTTGGTCCGGTAGATTTTTAGTTCTGCGAGTGAGTGAGTCAGTCAGTCAGTCAGTCAGTGAGTGAGTGCCATTTCGCTTTTATATATATAGAAGATATTAATTTCATTACTGTAGTCTATAATATGTCGACTATAGCCTACAGAAATAGATTACAGCCGTTAATACAGAGCGGCTACAGACGCGTGCTCAGAGTCGTCGCTTAGGAAGTGGAGCATTTTGGGAAGAGATTGGTCTCGTGGTTGCTCTAATAATAAGCTGTCGTAGCACAGGAGTAGAGCAAAAATTGATTTTCATTGTGGTTTCAAGTGAAATATTTATTATTTCTTTGCCATTGTCATGGAATTTTTGTTTAAGAATTTAAGGGACATTGTGGGCCGGTTTCCGAGCTCGGGATTTAGCTAAGTTCTAGACTTTAAACAGCTGGAGTCAGAAAATTGGCTTTTCAAAACTGGGCGTAGTCGTAGTTTTCATGATAATCTTTATTTTCTCATTTCTATAATTGGAAACGTTTTTCCTTGACGAATTTATTATTCCTAAATAATTTAAAATAGCTGAAACTTAACACTATTTTCTCCTTATTTTATCTTTCAATTTTCTAGTTTTTCGAAATTAATTAATCGTGGACTGTGACTACGCCCCGTTTCGGGAAGCCAATTTTCCGTTTAAAGTCTAGAACTTAGCTAAATCCCGAGCTCGGAAACCGGTCCTTGAAGCATGAAAGAAGAAATAGACATCAAAATATACTAGTATATATAAAATAATAAAATATTGTATGAAACATACAATTTTTAATGAGATGAAAAGTTTGACGAATCTTGGTTTCGAACTTAGGAATGTACAAAACTGATGAGTTTTGGGAAAATATTGAACGATATTTGTAAACAGAGCGTGTCATTAATGAGCTGATAACATACAAATGTGATGAGCAACAGACATTAATAGACCAGGGGTCATAGAGGTTAATCTACAAAAATAATTTAGAAGAACCATTGCGAGGTCTACGTTATAATGGCAGTATTTGATCACATTGATGTTGCTATCCTTGTCTAACATTCGACAAGGCAGATAGCGCTATCCTTTTCTAGCTCCGCAACGTTGCCAGATCGTCTTTAACTACGTAGAAATATAATCATATATCAAAAACTACTATAGTGAGGTCCACGTTATAATGGCAGTATTTGATTAACAAACATTGGTGTTGCTATCCTTGTCTGTCATTCGACAAAGTAGATAACGCTATCACTTTCTAGTTGTGCAATGTTGCCAAATCTGTCTTCAGCGATGTAGAAGTATAAATAATTAAGACAGAGAATCGGCACCGCTGTTCTTCTATCTTTATACACTGCCATTATAACGTGGACCTCACTATAGTTTCGGTGATAATGCCGTTATCAACTTTAAGAAAATAATGATTTTTGAAATGACACTATTGATAATGGAATTATTGCCGAAATTAGTCTTGTTTGATATGAATAATAACATAGAGAAACAATAGCATAAGTAGATATACCATGGTATAGGGCGTTTATGTCGCAACTTTTACTGTTATCTCAAGCCTATAGTCCACGTAGTTCTTTCCTGTGAAGCTTTATGAAGCTGTTAGTCTCTCATATTGTGCCGTTCATACACTCTTACCCGGTCAAAACAGTAAAAATCGACAATATTCGACAGTTATCGGCTTGAGATAACAGTAAAAGTTGCGACATAGAAGCCCTATACCATGGGAAATCTACTTACGCTATTGTTTCTCTATGATAATAACTAGTGTTCCTCTGCTATTAACTAAGCAAATAGATGAAAAATAATTGATAATAATTCATAATTCTTCCACTGCTGTGATCATATTCAGATGAGAAACAAAATCAACTACAAGACTTAACCTATTTCGGACTATGTGTAACCTTATCTAAATTTGGGAGAGGAATAGCACAAGGTTGCCTAATTTTTTCCCTCCCTATCATTTTGATAATGTACTTATTGTATGAATCAATAAAGAATAAAATGTTGAAAGAGCAATAGGAACACTCACACTGAAAGCGTGCACTTGCTGGTTGCGTTCAGTGTGAGCAGCTACATGCAAGTCACAACGTGTTTCAATGGCACTTTTCAAATTTTGTTTTTCGGCTCATGCATGATCTGACGTGCACTTGCACATATACGCAAATATATTGTGGCTCGTTGGAGTAAGTGATAACTCGCCGGTCCAATAATCAAGAGAACCCGAGTTCGAATCTCGACGGGAGCAAACGTTTTTGACCACAGCACAATCACATAGATACGGCCACCCCGTCTTTCGGAGGAGACTATAAACCGTCGGTCTCGTCTACCTTACAAGTCATCTCTCATCATCATCCCTCTCACGCACAAGTCTAAGAGCTTATGTGGGCATCACCCTCAGTATTATTATTATTACGCATTCAATGTGATCATACCCTCATGCCTAGTCCACCCACATGTTGGCCCAGCCTGGTTAAATCCAAGGAAAGTCAATGAAGGCCAGCGTTGGCAAACCACCAATCCACACACTGGTGCTGGTGGACATTGGTCTTCATTGGGCCAACATGTAGATTCGCTTCAGGTGTAGACTGAACCCCGTCTAAAGAGTTGTTATTGTTAATTCATTATTAAAATCAATATAAAAACATGTAGGCCCTTTAATTTAAAACATCTTCAACTTTGAAACATTTCAAACAACTAGTTTCGGCCTACTTTGGCCATTTCAAGTTTGAATGCAAGAATAAACAAGTTGATTTTAGATAATTGTCCGAGCGAAGTGAGGTCTAAGATTCAAGTCGACGTTTTTGCATTTCTCTCTATGTTTATATGTTCTACATTACGGCGAAACGCGGTAATAGATTTTCATGAAATTTGACAGGTATGTTCCTTTTTAAATTGCGCGTCGACATATATTCAATACAAGGTTTTTGGAAATTTTGTATTTCAAGTACCCTATAATATAAAAGGAAAAAGAGCCTCCTTCATACGCCAATATTAGAGTAAAAAACAGACTATATCATAAATCAGCTGTCGATTAGATTATTAATTGCATGCACTGACGCATGCAATTCATATCTCAATGTAACTTATTGAAAACACAGCTGTTGTGTGGACTATTAATTGCATGCAGTGAGGCATGCGATTGATAACTTGAAGTAGCATAGTATTTTCTCCTGACTTTTCTCTGCTTTCAACTCGGTAAGCTTTTGATGATAGCAGCATAGCTGTTTACATCAAATTATTAGCATTGTCGATACAACAACCCAAACAGCCGTTAGTCGTTTATACACCGATATCTCGCCGACAGGACAGAACTTACTCTGATGGACAGTATTAGGGGAGACTGTGGTTTATAACTGCGCGAGGTCTACTGTTCACAGAACTACTAGTTGAAAATAATATAAAAACAGGAGGTAACTTTTATTTAAAACATTTCAAACAACTAGTTTCGGCCTACTTTGGCCATTTCAAGTTTAAATGCAAGAATAAACTAGTTGATATTAGATAATGTATGTTCATAAGAGTTTGTATCATCTATTCATGGTAAGATGAATGAATTTTGTGTTTTTTTTCTCGCAGACGTCAGCTCGGACTGTAGAATGGGAGGCGGGGCCTTACAGCAGCAGCATGAGGGGCGGGGCCAGATCTCGGCCAATGGGAACGTGGAGCGCCCCCCTCACCCGCTGCCCGTTGCCATGGCGACCACAGTGGTCGAGCGACGCCCCTCCTTCCGGCTGCTGACGTCATCACAAGCAGAGCACACGGTCACTGTGTTGGCCACGCCCCGCGAACAACTCAAGTAAGTGTGTTTCATTCCGGGTTTAAACTAATCTCTGTTGAATGAATCACGGTTTAGGCAGCATCCACACGTTGGCCCAATGCTTACTCATTGTAAGCTTTTATTCTAATAATCGAATAATAAATTCGGGGGTCGCCGCCAACATGTTTCCCCCGATAACTAAGTTACTCGAAATTTTGACCACTGGCGTCAGCTGATCCCCTGGCAAAAAAAACTATTGCCATGTTCCATACTGGAACGAAGGAGCTTGGTTGTCGGCGACAACTTGGGTTGTCGACAACCATGCTCCTCACATGCTCATGACAATCAAGCTCCCCGCCAGCCGATCCCCTGCTGGATATGAGGGGTCTGGTTGTCGTGATCGTACCCGACATCCAAGCTCCCCGACAGCCGATCCCCTATTGGGCATTGAAACCAGCTTGAAGCGGGCGGGGAAGTAGTACAATCACAGACACTGTTTCACACATTCTATGAATTCGATTATAAGAAGAAAAGATCGGATGAATCTGCCGGCCGTTAATTTGGCTGAATATGGTCGCCATTGGAACCTTTTACGTCAGTCTAGTTGCCAATTATTGAATTAACTATAGTCTGTGTAAAATAAGTTGAGACTTGGCCCTCCATCCGAAGAAATTACAAGGTTGCCAACTCGTGTAAAATTGCAATTTTCTCTCAAATTTCCACTAAATTAGTTATTCATTACAATAATCTTACCTTCAACAAATATCCAAGCAACAAATATCCAATATTAAGCTGTCTTCCATTATTAAGCAATCTTTGTTTACAGATTCCTTTGAACATCACAACGATGATATCTTTTGTCTCGCATATCCCACAATGGAACATGCTCTTGAACCAAACTTATCAACTTTTCATTGTCCATAGTTACAACTTTATAAAACAGAACAACTTCAAAAAACAAACAAGACTGTGAAACAACTTTAAGTTAGGAACATTTTGTTGTCTCAGCTCGACTAGTTAGTTCGGCCGGATAGAGCCGGAAAATCCCATTCAATTCGGATCGAAAAATTGATCGGCCGGAGACGGCCGTGTACGGCCGTATGAATCTGTTGCAATGGACGAGCATCTATTCCTTTCTTTGTTGGGGGATCGTTCGGTAGTTTTCGGCCGATGCTAGTTCGGACGAAAACGGTTCTAGTGGACGGCCCACCTTAGTGCATGATATACCATATCTGTATGTGTCAGTTTGCTCGCGAAAACTCCGGCACTCAAACGTGAGCGTGCGAGGATCTTGTTTGTCGGGTTCGGTGACGACAACCAAGCTCAATCTCCTACTGTTTAGGAGGGGACTGGTTGTCGGTACCGTAGACGACAACCAAGCTCGCCGTCAGTCTAAGAGCCTGTTCACATGACAGCGATTTACGTTCGGTTGTCGCGCGGTTGACAAACCGAGCGATTGCAAGGTTTAGGGAAAACACATGGTGCCGTACACATGCATCGCTCGGCTTTAGTAGTCGCCGGCGAATCGCGGCGGTTGTAGTCTCAGACTAAAACCGCTTGATTGCCGGGCGGCTCGATATACTAGAGCAGGCATGAGAGCGTACACATGTTTTCAGTCAACCGAGCGGTTTCGATCAGAGCAGTAATATATGTTTAAGAGTAATATAGTGATTAAGTACATAGATTAAGATATTAAGATTGAGTACATAGATGTTGTACCCAGTAATTATTTATCATAACCGAGCGCACAAACTGCTCCAAACTTAGTAGGGTTATATACCTTCTTCGAAGGCTCAGGGATTGTGTACCCGCACACTATTTAAGAATGTGCTATTTCGCTTTTTTTCAGAGTGTCTTTATGTACGGATTGGTTTTGTGTGGGGTTGTGCCCCGGATGTGCAAAGAGTGTTCTTACTACAGAAAAAGGCTATAAGAATTATATCAGGTGCAGCGTATTTGGAGCATTGCAGGCCATTATTTATAAAGGAAAAAAGTTATGACAGTTTACAGTATGGTAGCTTTCAAACTCCTACTTCAAGTAAAGAAGGATATAGGATCATATAGATGCAGAGTTGACATCCACAGCCATAATAAACGAAATAAGACAAAAATAGATGTACCTTACACAAGACTGAAAAAAGTATTAACTAGTCCTAATCATGTATCCTTGAAACTTTAATATTCTGCCAGACTCAGCCAGAAACTTGCCTTTAACAGTATTCCGACAAAAACTTGAAAACCTTCTCTTACAGTTCCCACTATACTCGCTTTCTGATTTCCTCCAGCTGCCAGTAGAGAATCATTTTTTGGAAAACATACGTGATTGTACTCTAGTATTTTATATTTTTATGTGTTTATATTTAAATGATACATTTATGTACGTTGGATTATTTTATTCTTGATATTATTGTTTTATTGACATATATGGAGGAAACCTTAAATAGAGGTTTCCAATAGTATTGTTTGGGTCCTGAATGGAATGAAACTTATATTTTATTATGATGTATTTATAATGTATATTTTGACGTTCCGATAGCATTGTTTGTATGCACTAAAGGAATAAAAATCATTCTTATTCTTATGTGTACGAGGCTGGCAAACCGAGCGATTTGCCAATCGAGCGTGAATCGCTGTCATGTGACCAAGCTCTAACTCCTCTCTCAGGAGCTCGGTTGACGCCGTCAACCAATCCCTTCGAAAGTGGTTTCAAAAGGAGCTCGGCTGTTGGGGTGCTTGGCTGTCGGGGAGCTTGGTTGACGCGTTCCCGTTGACGGCAAAGGTACTTTTGCCAGGGAATCGGCTGACGCCTGTAGTCAAAATTGAGAGGAGCTCAGTTGTCGAGGAGACAGCGTCTGGTTCAACATGTGGACTAAGAAGCATAAGTGTTTTAAAACACACAAGTGTACACACATGTTGAACACACTTGTCCTGTCGTGAGTGGCCACCCTAAGCAATAAGAACTAATACCTTACGACTGGCTTGAACACACTTGGTGTCCCGTTGGCAACCCAGCCTGATGTCCTAATGTAATACGAGCCATATTGAATAAAACTACTTCAAATTGTCATAGCCACTTATTTATTGGAACATAGATGCTAAGCCAATTCCAATCTCTTATGGTCGATGAGCCAATTAACTAATTTGGTTAGAACTATATCTGTTAGATAGAGCAATCCTTGAAGTTGTGTTTATCACCAATTTTCATTTGTTTCGGTTTAGAAATGCTCCCTCTCTTGACTGTGGAAGAACGAGCCAAAATAGCAGCTCGTTATGTGGTCTGGGGATCTCTGATGCGAGTACAAAGATGGTGGAGGGCTGAACGAGGGATCCATGCAACACTGGATGCAAAAACTGTTGAAAATTGCCATTTCAAATTACTAACAACAAGGAGTGTAGCAGATGCAAGACGATCAGGAAGACCATCAACGTCAAGGACAGCAGAGAATGTTGACAGATGAAAGTGGTTATTTACGTTACTATGTTGCAACGATTCTTAAGAAAGATCTCAGTTTTAAACCATGGAAGCCACGAGATCCTTGATGCAGTGATTTCTTAAGGTGCGTACAGATATTCGCGCTGCGAACCTGAGCAATTCACTTCTAATCAGCTGACTATATCTGTATTTTTACAGAACCGGTAAGATACAGATATAAAAAGCTTGGCATCAGCTGATTAAAAGTGAATTGCTCATGTTCGCGGCGCGTATATCTGTACGCACCACAAGGGCTCCTCATGAACATTTCACGAACTCTGTCAACATTTTCTGCTGTCCTTGACGTTGATGGTCTTCCTGATCGTCTTGCATCTGAGACACTCCCTGTTGTTAGTAATTTGAAATTCAAATTCAAATTTATTTAATCCACACTCATAAATGACAATTTTCAACAGTTTTTGCATCCAGTGTTTCATGGATACCTCGTTCAGCCCTCCACCACCTTTGTACTCGCATCAGAGATCCCCAGACCTCATAACGAGCTGATATTTTGGCTCGTTCTTTCACAGTCAAGAGAGGGGGCATTTCTAAATTGAAACAATTGAAAATTGGTGTTGAACACAACCTCAAGGAGTGCTCTATCTAACAAATGTAGTTCTAACCAAATTGGTTTATAAATAAAGAAATTATAGCTGTATAAAAATAGGGAGTGACTCATCAGACACTCTGTACTATACACACGCCTGACGCTCTGACCACGCTCCGCTCCGCATCCAGTGTGTTTGTCCCCTTACGCCGCAACTCCAGCATCTTATTTCAGTGACCTCCAGTCTGTGTTCATAGGGGATTTTTCAACTGCGCAGGTTTCCGCTCCGTATGTCAACGCAGGCTGCACTACTGTTTTATAGATTTTGCCATTTCGTTTTTTATTCATTCTTCTATCACAAAGTATTGTCACCTGGTCATATGGGACATATATATGAATCATATATTTATCTCATATTGATCAGGATTTTAGAGTTTTAAATTGTAAAAGTTTAATGAACAGTGTTTTTGTCTTTGAACAATTTTTGTCATCGACAGAAAGATTGTTTATTTCATTTGTTGTCAAAATTAACGTAGCTTCTCTTTTGTTTTTAATAACAAACGTGCCGCTTGTGCGACAGATAAAAATATGTACTTGAAATGGCTTTCATGTTTGGCATTGACTGAGTTTATATTTAATACCCAAAATTTTACTTTTGGTCAGAGTGTGAGCTCGTTCGATAGGACTGAAAGTTAAGTCCGGCTGATCCAGTGAAAAAGGCTAGATTTCGGTTCGTTTGATAATGCAGTTATTCTGTCACAGATCGGGCAGTATAAAAATAATTGTATTGTTAAGGGAGACGGGTTCTGAGCCTATTCATTGGTTCAGTTAATATTTGTTCTTTTCAAAATACTAAAGTCGCGAAATACCAGTGGATGCCAAAGTGGGAAGCCATTTCAAAAAAAAGGTAGGTGACTACTGAATCATTGTTCTTAAATTTTCATAGCCACAAACATTGAATCATCATTAGCAGCAAGCGAGTGTTTTCCCCAAAAAAATTCATATCAATAATGTTTTTATAATCAAATTAATCTTGTTTAGTTCAAATGTATATATATGTTAAAGATTCATTAATTAAAGTTCTGTTATTCTGTTTTTTTTTGTTATAATAGTTTTTTCCCCTTACATAATTGGTGATGGCACATCGTGCTTACATATTTGGTGGAGGCGCCGGGTGGTATTAGTCATTATTTTCCTCCAATTTATCCAGGCTGTATTTACTCGATAGTTAATAATATATAATTATTTTCTACTAGCAGGTAACCCGTGCTCCGCAAGGATCTATTTTACAACTTGACAAACTGATAACTTGACCGAATGGAATCTTGAAGAGTTTGAAGTAGGCCTGGAACCATCCTCGGTTAATTAAGAATTTATATGGAAAATTTCAAGTTAATTCCAGTCCAGTAGTTTAGACGTGATGATGCGTCATACTTAATTTTATCCCGTACGTTTATAAGCTAGTTCTTTCTTTTATTATAGTATAGATAAGTTCTTCAACTTGGTGCCAACATAATAAAGTGACAGAACTCAAATCATATTAAGAAACCTTCCTCAACTTAATGCCAACCTGACAAAATTGGACTGGTTATTAATTTAGTTACCAATTTTAACTATCTGTTTCGAAGAGGTAGTCTCTCTAGATTATAGTTCTATATTAACAAATGGTATGTACATTCCAATTATAATTAAATTAATTTTCCATAAATTAAATTTGAACATTAATTCTGAAAAATCTAGAAGGAAAATTGAAATTTGGGCTTCGAGGTGCACGAGATTGATATTCTTGACCGAGCAAAGTGAGGTCTAAGATTCAAGTCGACGGTTTTGCATTTCTATTCATGTTTATATGTTGCGCATTTACGGTGAAACGCGGTAATAGATTTTCATGAAATTTGACAGGTATGTTCGTTTTTAAATTGCGCGTCGACGTATATACAAATAAGGTTTTTGGAAATTTTGCATTTCAAGGATAATATAAAAGGAAAAGGAGCCTCCTTCATAAGCCAATATTAGAGTAAAAATCAGACTATAGAATTATTCATCATAAATCAGCTGACAAGTGATTACACAGATGTGTGGAGAAGCCAGTCTATTGCTGTATTTCCATAAGGTCTATAGTTTCAATCAGGTACTTGTGGATGAGATTACTGCGTGAGGTCTACTGTTCACAGAACTACTAGTTTAGCGATAGATTTTGTTGCTTTAATTGCCTCTTTCATAAGCCAATATTAAGCTGCGTTTAAACCAAAGTTATTTGTTAATATTTATTAACATTTGTTAATAATTATTAACATTTATTAATATTTATTAATATTTGTTGATAACTTAATCCTTATAGATTCTATTAGATTGAACATAACTTATCATACACATGATGAACATATGTGTTTGTCAAGTTCCGTTCAATCTAATAGAATCTATAAGGATTAAGTTATTAACATTTTGTTACTAGCGTTGGTGTGAACCCAGCTTTAGAGTAAAAATCAGACTATAGAATCATTCATCATAAATCAGCTGTCGAGTGGATTATAAATTGCATGCAATGACGCATGCGATTCAATATCTCAATGTAAACAGCTGTTGTGTCGAATATTAAGGCATGCAATTGATAACTTGAAGTAGCATAGTATTTTCTCCCGACTTTTCTCTGCTTTCAACTCGGTAAGCTTTTGATGATGGTAGCATATAAAGCTGTTTACATCTTACAAATTATTAGCATTGTCGATACAACAACCCAAACAGCCATTAGTCGTTTATACACTGATATCTCGCCGACACGACAGGACAGGACAGAATTATTTACTCTGATTGACTGTGTTTTATAACTGCGCGAGTTCTACTGTTCACAGAACTACTAGTTAGAACCTATGTGCAAAATTTGGAGATCTAAATCATTCCCGTTTTTCCGGTATGCAATCCACAAGTTGACATGTTTTGATGCGAACCAATTCAACCCTACTCTCTCTTACTAGTAGTTCTGTGAACAGTAGACCTCACGCAGTATTCTCATCCACAAGTACCTGATGTCAACTGTTTTAAATGTTAACAAAATCAGTTCACGTTTGTATTTGTATTCCATAATTTATTAATATTTATGTTAATTTGAACAATGAATAGAATATATTTCTATTCCAGAATTTATATAATATTGATCCAGTTCCGTGATAATCTTTCCATCTAATGAAAATTAATTTTTTTCAATCAAAAATATTATAATTTCTTCAGCATTATTTAGTTCATTAGTTTTTTCGAATGTGAGAATATTGATACTGATGGACACGCATAATAATATCATGACTGCAAAACAAAATATGGAAACCAAAGACCTTAAAGCTGCGATTAGACCAAATTTACTAACAAAATGTTAATAACTCAATCCTTATAGATTATATTAGATTGAACATAACTTATCATGCACATGATGAACATGTGTGTTTGTCAACTTGCGTTCAATCTAATAGAATCTATAAGGATTAAGTTATTAACATTTTGTTGATAACTTTGGTGTAAACCCAGCTTAAAGATGCATTCCTCTTCAAGGTCTTTGATTGAAACTATAGACCTTATACAAATACAGTAATAGACTGGCTTCTCCACACATCTGTGTAATCACTTGTCAGCTGATTTATGATGAATAATTCTATAGTCTGATTTTTACTCTAATATTGGCGTATGAAGGAGGCTCCTCTTTCCCTTTTATATTATCCTTGAAATGCAAAATTTCCAAAAACCTTGTATATACGTCGACGCGCAATTTAAAAAGGAACATACCTGTCAAATTTCATAAAAATCTATTACCGCGTTCCGCCGTAAATGCGCAACATATAAACATTTAAACATAAAGAGAAATGCCAAACCGTCGACTTGAATCTTAGACCTCACTTCTTTCGGTCAATTATATAGATTAAATAGGCGAAATCGCCTTGAAGTGAACTGAAAATGTACAAAAAATAATTGTGAATTTTGTTTTCTAGGCTCCCCCGAACGAACAGCCAATCCCGCAGTGATCAGAGCCAACGAGCGGTGGTGACTCGAAACGCCTCGTCAGCAGGTTGTGACCTGAAGGTGGCGGCGCTGTTCGACAGCTACAGGGGATGCCGATGATGACGTCATCCTCGCCGACGGCATAGAACGGCTGTGTCAGCATTTGTCGCTCGACCCCAGCGAGTTCCGCGTTCTTGTGCTCGCTTGGAAGATGAATGCTGGTTGGTAGTCGAAATTTGATAGTTTTTAGTTAAATTTTTAATAGTTTTTAGTCGAAATTAGATAGTTTATCATGGAATTTAGTCGAATTTTTAATAGTTTTTAGTCGTAATTAGATAGTTTCTCATCCAACATTTAGTTTTGTCCTAGAAAGTTTATTGTGAAAGCAATACAGAAAAAGGAGATATAAATTGTCTACTGTATACCTGGAGATCAGTTTCTGGCTATTCATGTTCAATGTGGCCACCGTCTTGTCTGGTAACTGCTTCAACACGAAGCCTGTGTTATTGGTGACTCGGCGACACATATTCTCGGTTATCTCGTTACATGCCTCAGTGATGAGCACTCGCAGATCCATCAGTGTGTTAGGATATTTAGCGAAGATCTTCTCCTTCAGAAATCCCCAAAGAAAATAGTCGCACCGATTCAAATCAGTACTGTTTGGGGCCAGTCATGCCCACACGCAAAACGATTCGGAAATCGGTTTGAAATTACATTTTGGTTTTTCATGCAAAAGTCTAAAACAACATTAGCCGTGTGTTGTCTGGCTCTATCCTGCATGAACCACTGATTCTCTAATCGAAACCCTTTTGCGATAAGCTGAGGAACAAAATTGTTTTACAGCATGTTTAGGTAACGTTCACTGGTCACAGTCTGTTCGATAAAGAATGGTCCTATTAGCTCAACAGACAGTCTTCCTTTGTCGGCCATGTAAGAACGACTGTTTGAAGGAAGTAATAAAATATTTGGTCTCGACAAAACAACTTTCCATGTCACGTCTGCCAACCTAAAACATACAAATAATTACCAAAATGAATAATTAATGACGAATTAAGGGTAACCATCCACTGGAACCGTATTCAACCGATCCGTTCGGTCGTTGGATCGGACGAATCTGCCGGCCGTTAATTCGGCCATTGGAACCGTTTACGTCAGTCTGTCTAGTTCAGAAGTTGGCTGGTTGTCAATTATTGAATTAACTACTATCATAGCCGCCAAAAATTTTCATAGCCAATGATTATATTGATATTTTGAAAATTGAATAAACAAATATCCACTAAATTAGTTACTCATTACAATAATTTTACCTTCAGATCCTATTTGTTCAGCAATCTTTGTCCACAGATTTCTATGAACATCACGACGATGATATCTTTTGTCTCGCATATCCCACAACATGGAACATGCTCTTGAACCAAACTTATCCCATTCATTGTACATAGTTACAACTATATAAAACAGAACAACTTCAAAAAACAAACAAGACTGTGAAACAATTTTAGGTTAGGAACACTTTGTTGTCTCAGCTCGACTAGCTAGTTCGGCCGGATAGAGCCGGAAAATCCCATTCAATTTTGATCAAAAAAATTGATCGGCCGGAGACGGCCGTATGAACCTGTTGCAATGGACGAGCATCTATTCCTTTCTTTGTTGGGGGATCGTTCGGTAGTTTTTTGCCGATGCTAGTTCGGACGAAAACGGGTCTAGTGGACGGCCCACCTAAATTTTGGATCATATCGTGCGCCACTCTGTAATTTAATAGAATTTTAAATCGTTTTTAGTCGAAATCAGATAGTTTCACATAGATTTTAGTCGTATTTTGATTATTTTTTTGATCTATTCCAACTTTTCAGTAGGATTATTAGTAGTATCTAGATTTAAATTAGTAAGATCACAGAGTTTAGAGTAGGCCTACTTATGGTGGGTTGGATAATGAATACTAGTTCGTTCTATAGTGAGATCCACGTTATAATGGCAGTGGAGAAAATAGGAAAACAACGTTGTCGATTGTATGCCTTGCCACTGCCTTCTATAGAGGATAGCTGATACCGGTGTAGATAAGAAGTTTTAGTTGGCACATATCACAGAGTTTAGAGTAGGCCTACTTTCTGGTGGTTTGTATAATTAATACTATAGTAAGGTCCACGTTATAATGGCAGTGGAGAAAGATAGGAAAGCAGCGTTGTCGATTGTATGCCTTGCCACTGCCTTCTATAGAGGATAACTGATACTAGTATATCTCATACAGATAGATCCCACTTGAATTTAGTCAAATACTGTAAGGAGTTATAGTATAGTGAGGTCCACGTTGTTTTATTTATTTATTTATTTCATTGGCAATTACAGATCATAAATATAATATGATTGGGAGAAGACAAAAGGCATAGCCCAAAACTGCATTCTCCCAAATTTTTACAAATAAAAGTTTCAAAAAAGAATAAGGTTAAGATTTCACTTCCACTTCAAAAAGTCCAATTTCCACTTCAAAACTAATGTTATGATGGCAATGGAGAAAGATGAAAGAACAGCGGTGACGATTCTCTGCCTTGTCACTGCCTTCTGTAGGGGATAGCTGATACCGGTATAGGTAAGGAGATTTAGTACAATTTTTATTAGTAAGGCTGACCACTAACTTAATATACGAGTAAAAAAAAGTAAATTCGTATGGCTTTTGTTGGTGGGTAGTTCCTTGCGGGAAGGTCCCACCGCCTGAATAATTATATAATTTAAGCCGTCAATGGGCCTTCGACTGTCATACTTCAGCCGGGACCGACAGTAATGAGCAACATACCTGTTCAGTGGAAAAGCTGAACGAAGTTTTTTGTGTCTATAGTGAGGTCCACGTTATAATAGCAGGGGAGAAAGGAGAAGAGAGTTTCCGATTTTCTGCCTTGTCACTTCCTTCTATAGAGTTCTTCCATCTTCCTCTACTGCCATTATAACGTAGACCATACTATAGTATTAATTATCCAAGTAACCAGAAGTAGGCCTACTCTAAATTCTGTGATGTATGTCTACTAAAACTCCTTACTTACTAGTATCAGCTATCCTCTAAATAAGGCAGTGGCAAGGCAAACAATCGGCAACGTTGTTTCCCTATCTTTCTCCACTGCCATTATAACGTGGATCTCACTATAGAACGAACTAGTATTCATTATCCAACCTACCATAAGTAGGCCTCTTTTAAACTCTGTGATCCTACTTATTTAAAGTATCATTATAGTTATAGCCTACTGGAATCATATGTTTACGAATATGCATGCTTTCTCAAGTGAGAATCCAATCTACATTTTTCTTCTTCCAATCCACTATAACTGATGAATAATTTTGATTCGCTTCAGGTCAAATGTGCCGGTTTACACGGGAGGAATTCACGGGCGGTTGTAAGGCGATGCGCGTAGACTCTCTGCGCAGCCTACAGTCACGGCTGACAGAGTTGAGTGATGACGTTATCCATCAGCCTGACACGTTCAAGGACCTCTACAGGTATTCACTACTTATTGCTATCTAACTTTAATAATTTCTCTTGACTTTCTACTGTTTTCAATAGAACAACTGACAGAATATCAACGCCATTTTGAGAGAGTTCTCCAGCCCGGTGGGCTCATTAGTAACAGTAAACAATAAATCACAGGATTCACTTATATGACATTTTACAGGTGTTTTTATTTTTAATTTACAGATTCCACAGGAATTGTACTTTTTATTCAGAAGGCTTTTAATACAGGATCTGTAAAACAGGTACTTTTTAAAACGGGCCCCAGATAGATCTTGTCGCCGCCAACCTGTCCCTTCGACAACTAAGCTCCTCGCAATTTTGATCACAGGCGTCAGCCAATCCCCTGGCAAAATATACAATTGCCGTCAACTAGTCTCCCCGACAGCTGATGTTCATACTGGAACAAAAGTGCTTGGTTGTCGGCGACAACGCTCACGCTCACGACAACCAAGCTCCCCGACAGCCGATCTCCTGCTGGATATGAGGGGTCTGGTTGTCGTGATCGTATCCGACAACCAAGCTCCCCGAAAGCCGATCTCCTGCTGGATATGAGGGGTCTGGTTGTCGTGATCGTATCCGACAACCAATCTCCCCGAAAGCCGATCTCCTGCTGGATATGAGGGGTCTGGTTGTCGTGATCGTATCCGACAACCAATCTCCCCGAAAGCCGATCTCCTGCTGGATATGAGGGGTCTGGTTGTCGTGATCGTATCCGACAACCAATCTCCCCGAAAGCCGATCTCCTGCTGGATATGAGGGGTCTGGTTGTCGTGATCGTATCCGACAACCAATCTCCCCGAAAGCCGATCTCCTGCTGGATATGAGGGGTCTGGTTGTCGTGATCGTATCCGACAACCAAGCTCCCCGAAAGCCGATCTCCTGCTGGATATGAGGGGTCTGGTTGTCGTGATCGTATCCGACAACCAATCTCCCCGAAAGCCGATCTCCTGCTGGATATGAGGGGTCTGGTTGTCGTGATCGTATCCGACAACCAATCTCCCCGAAAGCCGATCTCCTGCTGGATATGAGGGGTCTGGTTGTCGTGATCGTATCCGACAACAAGCTCCCCGAAAGCCGATCTCCTGCTGGATATGAGGGGTCTGGTTGTCGTGATCGTATCCGACAACCAATCTCCCCGAAAGCCGATCTCCTGCTGGATATGAGGGGTCTGGTTGTCGTGATCGTATCCGACAACCAAGCTCCCCGACAGCCGATCTCCTGCTGGATATGAGGGGTCTGGTTGTCGTGATCGTACCCGACAACCAAGCTCCTCGCACGCTAACGACAACCAAGCTCCCCGACAGCCGATCCCCTATTGGGCATTGAAACCAGCTTGAAGCGGGCGGGGAAGTAGTACAATCACAGACACTGTTTCACACATTCGATTATTAGAAGAAAAGCTTGCTGATGTTGTCACTTCTATCACTGCAAAACATTAAATAAAATAAACTATTTCACTTTCCGAGTCAGTTGGACTTGGAAATGTTCATCTTATTGAATTGGCAAGTATTTCCAGAATGAGTGTTTGTACGACTCGCAAGTGATTCCTGTATGTATAATATATATTTATGTATAATATATATTTTTTCTCTAAAACATACATGAAAAAGTCAAAACTAAAACTAACTTGAAGCTAAATAGAAAAAGTGACAGTTTAATATTCATTTTTTTACAGTAAACTCGTTTATACTGTAGCATGCTAAATCTATCAAATATTTATGCTCTCAACAATATTCCTTGAATTTTAATCTATCACGTTCATGCCTTATGCAACCTGGGAGACAACCAATCAATTTTATTCCCATGTACGTTGGACTTTGTTCATATTTTTCTTTATTGAAAATTATTTTTATTTCTTATGTTGTAATTATTTATACAACATAATATATGTAAGTACGTACAGGAGCGGCCTAAGACCATGCGAGCCTTGCGTTCTGGACGAATTGTAACAATATAATTATGTTACCAGTATATATTGATGCCACTAAATACGTTGAAAGCTGAACAGAATTCAATAAACTTCACTTTGCTTCACTCGCTTGTTGTTTTTAAATGTAGCCCTTGAATAAGAACATAAAAATATGAATCAGTACCTAAGCTGAACCTCTTTATGGTTTGAACGATTGGTTCTTGAAAAATGTTATATAACTCATCAAAAAGCAAAGAATTACTGGGAAAACCAGGCGTAATTTGATGACTGTTCCAAAATCCATTGAGTAAGTGCATGAAGTATGTGTCAATTTACTCGCAAAACTCCGGCACTCGAACGTGAGCGTGCGAGGAGTTTGATTGTCGGGTTCGGTGACGACAATCAAGCTTCTCGCACGCTGGCGTCAACGAGTCTCCCCGACAGCCAATCCCCTACTGGTTAGGAGGGGACTGGTTGTCGGGAGCGTAGATGACAACCAACCTCCTCGCACGCTCAGGACAACCAAGCTCCTCTCTCAGGAGCTCTGTTGACGCCGTCAACCAAATCCCCTCGAAAGTGGGTTTGAAAGAAGCTCCGCTGTCGGGGAGCTTGATTGGCGCGTTCCCATATGATCACATAATGGAATGACTATCCAATGGGGCCTCAACTACAGGATGTCTGATAAGTCACTCCCTATTCTTATACAACTATAATTTCTTTATTTATGAACCAATTTGGTTAGAACTACATTTGTTAGATAGAGCTCTCCTTGAGGTTTTGTTTAACAACAATTATCATTTGTTTCAGTTTAGAAATGCACCCTCTCTTGACTGGAAGAACGAGTCAAAATAGCAGCTCGTTATGAGGTTTGGGGATGTGTGGTGCGTGAAATGATCATAAGGAGCCCTAAGAAATCACTGCATCAAGGATCTCGTGAAAGTGGTCTTTCATGTTACTCTCTTGCAACGATTCTTGAGAAAGATCTCAGTTTTAAACCATGGAAGCCACGAGATCCTTGATGTGTGATTTCTTAGGGCTCCTCATGAATATTTCACGAACTCTGTCAACATTCTCTGCTGTCCTTGATGTTGATGGTCTTCCTGATCGTCTTGCATCTGCGACACTCCCTGTTGTTAGTAATTTGGAATGACAATTTTCAACAGTTTTTGCATCCAGTGTTTCATGGATCCTTCGTTCAGCCCTCCACCATCTTTGTACTCGCACCACATATCCCCAGACCTCATAACGATCTGCTATTTTGGCTCGTTCTTCTACAGTCAAGAGAGGTGGCATTTCTAAACTGAAACAAATGAAAATTGGTGTTAAACAAAACCTCAAGGAGTGCTCTATCTAACAAAAGTAGTTCTAACCAAATTGGTTCATAAATAAAGAAATTATAGCTGTATAAAAATAGGGAGCGACTTATCAGACACTCTGTATAGTGAGATTCACTATACCAGCGTATCTTGCCGACTGATATAACAGTCTGTTCGAACACTCCCATAAGATTTGAAGCAGTTCTTAATGCTTATGCTTTGATTTTGATTGAATAATGTTTGTCTGTGCAGGTTCACGTTCCGTTTTGGCCTGGATCCAGCGCAACACCAGCGTATCCTGCCAACTGAGATGGCAGTGCTCTTGTGGAGGCTGGTGTTCTCCAATCACAGCCAACCGCCGCCCATACTCGAACGCTGGCTCAGGTTTCTAGAGTGTCATCCGCATGTCAGAGGTTCGTACTAAATTGCTCAATTGCTTTGGGATTTTACTACCTATCACTAATGGTAGGCGACGTATATAGTTAGTTATTTGTGCAACTAGTGCGCAAAGTGACAGTTTGCTGCACCGAAAGAAACGTTTACGGAATGGTTTCTTGAGTGCAGCAGAGGAACTTTGCGCACGTATTTCACATTAAGTTTTTCCTACAGTTACCATTGAATATGAAAAGTGGGTAATTATGGGTAAAATTGCCTGAAATGCATCAAATGTTTTTCTGTGTAATTTTATTATTGATAAAACCTTAATTTATTGTCAAATTGAATAAAAATGTTGTCCTTGGTTATAATATATAATAGTAATAATTAGCGCGTTGTGCTTGGTTGCACCTCTGCTCACTATAGCAGCCACAGCAGTCACTGTTACCAACTTCATTTTGATTTTGCTGCACTGTTGCTCCATATAACCTACTAAGTATTTTGCGTTGCCATGTTGCAAATCTGGAGTGCAGAAAAATTTTTCCCGCACTAGAGCGGAAAAGTGATTCTTTGCGTTCTGTAATCAGTGCAGCAATGGCCACTTTTCAACGTAACTGTAGGAAAAATAAATAAATGTTTATTTCCAAAAAAACTAAAACTACTACATCTATTACAGAAAATATTAGATAAATTACAATTACATACAATAGTTAGTTACAAAAACAATTTTATAATGTGTCCTCTACATGTTTAGTTATATTGTTTAGTTAGTTAGATAATGTCCTTAATTGAGAATGAAAATATTCAGAGTGATTATTAAAGGACTTTACAACTTTGAAAGCACATAAATATTTATTGAAATTACTTACAGACTTGAGAAAGGTGTCATTTTGTTACAAAATACTTCAAGTTTAAGATGTGGGTGTTATTTTGGTTCGATGTGACAGATATTGGTAATGCTACTGTAGGGGATTGAGGATATTAAGGAAATTTATTTTATTTATTTGCAATACAAATGAGACTAATGTAATAACATTGGTAGATAAAATAATAAGGTAGTCCTTGTGCTATTTTTCTTCCAAATTTGTAGGTGACACAGTCCAAGATGAGGTTAGAATTTCACGTGTACAATTTCCACAAAATTCTAGAAATAAAAAGAGTAGTAGAATAAGATTGTATTAAAATGGAGGACCAGAGGAAGGGTACCATAAAACGCGATGTGAGGATAAATAATGAAATTGATAAATGAATTTAAATACCTTGATATTGGTCCTTTTCACCATACGTAATTGATGCGTTGACTCGTTGGTGTGGCCACACGTAGCGTTGATGATGAATGTCTTGTAGCACTTTTAGGTATTTCACTATTTGAGGTAAAAGGTCGGAAATGAGGGGGAACAATAATTGCGGTAAGCAGTTGAGGTATGAGTTACGGTATGTTACTGCCGGTATAATAATATACCGGGTGATTACAAATGAACTAGACAACTTCAATAGCCTGTACAAAATTAAACTGGTGTATTTCAACATAGTAAGTGATATAGGTTTGTAGGGAATTTCTTAAAGTTTATGTTGGTAGAACTGTTGCTGGCTATTGTTGGCTGCTCCGTGTTACAACAGCCAGTTTAGTTTAGCAATATGGCCGCTACTCAAGTGGAGAAAGCTTATTGTGTTCTTGAATTAGCCAAAACAAACTCTGTTACTGTTGTGCAGCGTCATTTCAGAACAAAATACGGTAAACCACCACCAACAAGGCAATCAATTTATGACTGGTATGAACGTTTTGAAAGCAGTGGATGTGTGTGTAAGAAGAAGAGTACTGGAAGACCTTCTGTTACAGAAGAAAAAATTGATAGTGTTCGTGATGTTTTTGTACGAAGTACAGGAAAATCGACTAGATCAGCGAGTTTAGAATTCAACCTACTGTGTGGAAAATTCTGCAGAAACGTTTGAAAATGACACCTTATAAATTGCAGTTAGTACAAAGTTTAAATGACAATGATAAAGTTGTACGTAAAAATTTTTGTCAAGAGATGCAACATTGTCTTGAAAATGACGACACATTGTTTAATCGCCTAATTTTCAGTGATGAATGCACTTTTCACATTAGTGGAAAAGTTAACAGACATAATGTACGAGTATGGGGAACAGAAAACCCAAGAGAGACTGTACAGCATATACGCGATTCTCCTAAAGTGAACGTGTTTTGCTCTTTATCTTGTGAAAAGGTTTACGGGCCTTTCTTCTTCCAAGAACCATCAGTAACCGGAAGAATTTATCTGGACATGTTAACCGAATGGTTAATGCCTCAACTCCATGAAGATAGTTGTAACTTCATTTTTATACAAGATGGAGCTCCGCCTCACTGGTACTCAGACGTCAGAGGGTATCTGGATGAACATCTTCCTAGACGATGGATCGGCCGTGCAAGTGAGGAAAACGTTGTTTCAGCCGTGGCCACCTCGTAGTCCGGACCTAACGCCCTGCGACTTTTTCTTGTGGGGCTATGTAAAAGACAGAGTTTTCGTACCACCGCTTCCTGTTGATATCGATGATCTTAAACAACGAATCACAAATGCTCTTGCTACAGTTAACCGTGAGATGCTTAGTCGTCTGTGGTCAGAATTTGACTACCGTGTTGATATCTGTCGTGTTGCAAATGGTGCACACATTGAACATCTGTAAAATTTCTTAAATAACTCAATATTATTCGTTAAAAGTGGTAATTGAGTGGAATATTCCTAATTAATTTATCAATTTAAGCCATCTAAATTCAAAATTATAGTTTTAATGTTTATTTTGGACCAAATGTATAAAAAATTGTACACGTGAAATTCTAACCTTATCTTGGACGTCGCCTAAAAATTGGAAGAAAAATAGCACAAGGACTACCTTATTATTTTATCTACCAATGTTATTACATTAGTGTTATTTGCATTGTAATTAAATAATAAAATAAATAAAATATTGGAACCAATTTTCAAAAATGTTCATGAATATTGAGATTTAGAAAAGGCATTGACAATAAAGCTATACGCTTCAGCCGGCGGGGTCTATTTTTATGGTAGCGTAGCTACGGACTGTACTTTATATATATTACAACTCGTGCTTCTGCCATTACAGTATATATATGATCCCGTTACATGGTACAATCGAAGTACTGGGTTAATCGAAACATTCTGTCTCGTTTAGCCCACGTCTCGATTATACCAGGTCCTGTGTCTCGATTAGACCAGGTATCGTTGAGATGACCTGGTATAATCGAACTACTGGGTTTATCGAGACGGAATGCTTAGATTAACCCATTAGTTCGATTAGACGAGGTCCTGTGTCTCGATTAGACCAGGTACCATTTAGACCACCTGGTGTAATCGAACTACTGGGTTAATCGAGACGGAATGCTTAGATTAACGCAGTAGTTCGATTAGACCAAGTCCTGGTCTAATCGGGAAAGTCCGAGCTAGGGTAATCGAACCCCTGGACTAATCGAAAACCTGGGCTAATCGAAATACACCGAATATCGGTGTTAAATCCGGTGAGCGAGGTGGCCATGCAATTGGCCGTGCAAGGCCAATCCAGCGAAGTTGGAAACATTTGAACTTCTCCGTGGAAATGAGCTGGTGCACCGTCATGCTGAAAGTGAAATGGCACTTGTTCATCTTGTTCAGCATGACAGCTTCAACGTGGCATTTACGGTGGGCCGTACACTGGAACCGATTTCGTCCGAACTAGCATCGGCCGAAAACTACCGAACTCGTCCGAACGATCCCCCAACAAAGAAAGGAATAGATGCTCGTCCATTGCAACAGGTTCATACGTCCGGCTCCTGCCAATCAATTTTTCGATCCGAATTGAATGGGATTTCCGGCTCTATCCGGCCGAACTAACTAGTCGAGCTGAGACAACAAAGTGTTCCTAACCTAAAATTGTTTCACAGTCTTGTTTGTTTTTTGAAGTTGTTCTGTTTTATAAAGGTGTAACTATAGACAATGAATGGGATAAGTTTGGTTCAAGAGCATGTTCCATTGTGGGATATGCGAGGCAAAAGATATCATCGTTGTAAAAATTCGACTGAGTCATTGTCAATATTGTAGAACCGTTCCATAATTGATTAAAAACACAAATCTGTTGTCAAATTCTACACTGTTTTATTTAGTACACGACCAAGGTTTCCTGACCATACCGGTCACATTTTCAAGTTGACTGCGTCAACTTGAAAGTCGACTGTTGTCAACTTAAAAATGTCACCGGTGTGGTCATGAAACCTTGGTCGTGTACTAAATAAAACAGTGTAGAATTTGACATCAGATTTGTGTTTTTATTCAATTATCATCGTTGTGACGTTCAAAGGAATCTGTGAACAAAGATTTCTTGATAATGAATAACTAGTTTAGTGGATGTTTTTGAAGGTAAGATTATTGTAATGAATAACTAATTTAGTGGAAATTTGAGAAAATTGCAATTTTACAAAATCTCAATATCATCATTGTTTATGAACAATTTTGGTGGCTATGATAGTAGTTAATTCAATAACTGGCAACTAGACTGGCGTAAACGGTTTCGATGGCCGACCATATTCGGCCGAATTAACGGTCGGAAGAACCAGCAGTACATGTTGACTCGGACTGATGTGCCTGAACATAACACCAGACATCGAGTGCTCATTGATATTCCCAGAGTACGCCTTCAGAGATCACAGGTGTGCTTCAGGAGTCCGGCATTGCGATACTTCAATAGGCTGCCTACAGGAGTAAAACAGTTGGATTTAAGAGCGTTCGAGAGAGTTGTATCGAAGCACTTGAAAAGCAAGGCGTACTACAGTGTTATTGAATATATGAGTGATGATTTGTCGGGAATGCTGTCTTGTTAAACATGCCTCAAGTATGTTTTTGTTTTGTGTATGGTATTTTATGTTTTTGACGCCATCGATCCCATATTGTGGGTAAAGGATGCAGATTTATGTATAAAGGTCCGATCTAAACCTAGCTCCGCAGTGCAGGCTGATTGCTTGGCTGAATCGGTCTAGGCGCTGAGACAGCAAGTAATAGCAGCGTTGGTGGGAATGCGAGCGGCCGCAGTAACATCTTCCACCCAGCAATGGTCGGCGTAGTTCCTTCTAGCGGACAGACGAAAGATCAAACCAGTCGGTTATTTGATCCCTCCAGCCAGGCTCAGCCAAGCAGCCGAGACAATAGAACAATGGAGTGGCGGTCTTATTCGCGTTCATCAGCAGTTTTCTTTATCACGATTATTTTTATTTTTGTGTTGCCTATAAACTCCAGTCACCAGTAAAAAGTTTCCAGAAACGTGGTGTACTACCATATTAATGACTTTTCATGATGATTTTTAATTATTTAAAAACATTGTTGACATTCTGAGCCTTTAGGCTAAACTTGGGGTCGCTGAGAACGAATCTGCAATTAGAATTTCTCTATCACGAAAAATAACGAAAAAAATCCAGCTGTTGATCTTCCGGCAACCGTTAACAGTCATCCTGCAATGCGGCCGAAACACTTCCAAGCCAGACACCCATCTCGAATGACAACAACGCCAAGCTGTAAGAAACCATCCTGCACTGCGGCGCTAGGTTAACGGCCGAACTAACTAGTCGAGCTGAGACAACAAAGTGTTCCTAACCTAAATTTGTTTCACAGTCTTGTTTGTTTTTTGAAGTTGTTCTGTTTTATAAAGGTGTAACTATAGACAATGAATGGGATAAGTTTGGCTCAAGAGCATGTTCCATTGGTGGGATATGCGAGGCAAAAGATATCATCGTTGTAAAAATTCGACTGAGTCATTGTCAATATTGTAGAACCGTTCCATAATTGAATAAAAACACAAATCTGTTGTCAAATTCTACACTGTTTTATTTAGTACACGACCAAGGTTTCGTGACCATACCGGTCACATTTTCAAGTTGACTGCGTCAACTTGAAAGTCGACTGTTGTCAACTTGAAAATGAGACCGGTGTGGTCACGAAACCTTGGTCGTGTACTAAATAAAACAGTGTAGAATTTGACATCAGATTTGTGTTTTTATTCAATTATCATCGTTGTGACGTTCAAAGGAATCTGTGAACAAAGATTGCTTGATAATGAATAACTAGTTTAGTGGATATTTGTTGAAGGTAAAATTATTGTAATGGATAACTAATTTAGTGGATATTTGTTTATTCATTTTCAAAATCTCAATATCATCATTGTTTATGAACAATTTTGGTGGCTATGATAGTAGTTAATTCAATAATTGGCAACTAGACTGACGAAACGGTTCCAATGGACGACTGTGTTCGGCCGAATTAACGATCGGCAGATTCGTCTGATCCAACGGCCGAACGGATCGGTTGAATACGGCTCCAGTGGACGTTTACCCTACAGCTATCAAAGTTGTTAAGTCATATTATAGTTACCCTGTATAGACATGATTTCACAATTTTATCTCTGAAACGATTTTCTCCTTCCACAGCTTCAAGAGCATTACAGCTCAGTTGCTATTTGAGTCAACCAGCCAGAATGTCGTAATTCTATAACTAGTAGTTCTGTGAACAGTAGACCTCGCGCAGTTATAAACCACATCCTCCTCTTACACTGTCCATCAAAATAAATTCTGTCCTGTCTTGTCGTGTCGGCGTGATATCGGTGTGTAAACGACTAATGGCTGTTTGGGTTGTGTTGTATCGACAATGCTAATAATCTGTTGTATAGTACAGCCCGTCAGGAATAGCATGAACTCCAAGTTCAATATGCGCAGTAGCCCAAGAGAGAATTTTAGTGGTGGGGGAAGCATTTGACTCAGTCGTCTCAACAACAAGCTCCAGCCACCTCCCCTCTCTTAGTTTCGAGCGGCCTCCCCACTCTTACTCCTTTACCTCTCCTCTCGCGCATCTCACAGTTCATGCTATTCCTGCCTATCAGTATACTACTATCATCAAAAGCTTACCGAGTTGAAAGCAGAGAAAAGTTGGGAGAAAATATTACTATGATACTTTGAGTTAGCAATTGCTTGTCTCATTGCATGCAATTAATAATCCACTCGACAGCTGAATTATGATCAGATTTGAGTTAGGCTATCAATTGCATGCCTCATTGCATGCGATTAATAATCCACTCGACAGCTTAATTATGATCAGATTTGAGTTGGGCTATCAATCGCATGATGTTAATAATCCACTCGACAACTGATTTATGATGAATAATATTCTATAGTCTGATTTTTACGGTAATATTGGCGTTTGAAGGAGGCTCCTTTTGCTTTTATATTATCCTTGAAATGGAAAATTTTCAAAAATTTCAGAATTTCAAAAGTGTTTCAGAGAAACGGGAAATTTTGAAAGTTGAATAATTTCAATAAAAACAAATCTGTAAATAAAGTTTTTCCTCCACCTACTGTCAAAAGTACTTACTTTACTCCCTGAAACATGATACTAAAGTGTCACTTTTTCGCTCTCGGTACTAAAAAACAGAAAAACTCCCTAGGGAGTAAAAGTGACTCAATTTAAATAACATGGGAAGCATCTCTATTTTAAAAACGTACATTTGGAATAGGTCAGAAGGTCTAAGCTCAGATGAGGAAGCATGTAGAGTAGTCATTAAACCAACTAAATTCAATACCTCAACCAGACATTTGATCGATATATAAAATTTATGTTTGTATGCTGGAATTATTATTACAAACTTCATATCACTATAGGCTTACTAGAAAAAAATGATATTTTTTCTTTTAATCCATGTTATTCAAAATACCAGCCAACGAATATTACTTATTAACTAATCAAATTTGAAACGGGAACTTCATCATAGCTGTAGTTGTGGCTGTCATTGTTGTTCCAGTTTAGCCGACAGATAGTGCTGTCGGAGGAGAACTGTGATTACAAGCCAGCTGTTTCTGTTTACTTTTTAGATTATGTTGTAACAAATTGTTTGGTCACATACGTTTTTAAAAATTATTTTATTTGCAGTTTTTATAAAAATGTAGGTGGAGGAAAAATGTTGTGTATATCACGAGTGAAAAATGTTTTTTCTCCCTCAGGAAAATTGTTGCCCTCGGCTTCGCCTCGGGCTTCAAACTTTTCCCTCAGGGAGAAAAAACAGCACTTTTCACTCTAGATATACAAATAACTATTTCATATTATTCAATAGTAAAAATAATGCCATTTTAGAATAAATAATACCGTAACAATTATTTTTTGAAGATGACATCTTGAAGGTATGCTCCTTTTCTACGCAAACATTCCTGTAGTCTCTTCATCACATTGTCCATGCATGGTTTGACGTAATATTAGAACTGGATTTCAATTCTGCAACAACGGAAGAATTGAAAGCCAAGATTCTAGAAGCGATTCCAAACTCCAGTTGTAATGTTACGTCAAACCATGAACATTGTGATGAAGAGACTACAGGAATGTTTGCGTAGAAAAGGAATACACCTGCAAGATGGCATCTTCAAAAAATAAATGTTACGGTATTATTTATTCTAAAATGGCATTACTTTTACTATTGAATGATATGATAAACTTTTTTAAAGATTTGTTTTTCTTGATATTATTCAACTTTTAAAATTTCCCGTTTCTCTGAAACACTGTACGTCGACGCGCAATTTAAAAAGGAACATACCTGTCAAATTTCATGAATATTTATTGCCGCGTTGCGCCGTAAATGCGGAGCATATTAACATAAAGAGAAATGCAAAACCGTCGACTTGAATCTTAGAACTCACTTAGCTCGGTTTGTGTTACAGGCGTACCACGTGACACGTGGAACATGTTCCTGAATTTCGCCGAATCGGTGGGTGACGACCTGAGCAGTTACGACGACGCAGAGGCGTGGCCAAGTCTGTTCGACGACTTTGTCGAGTTCGAGAACGACCAGGCCAATCAGAACATCAGCAAGGACAAGCGCGGCGAGGGAGAGCCTGTGATTGGTGCAGCCGTCAACGAGTGCTAGCCCAATCAGAAGCGAGGACAGGTGAGGCGGGGTGTGCTGTGAATGAGTGTCAGCCCAACGAGGGGTGTGGCTAGGAGATGGGAAGCTCTGATTAGTGCTGCCGTCAACGAGTGCTAGCCCAATCAGAAGCGAGGACAGGTGAGGCGGGGTGAGCTGTGAATGAGTGCTAGCCCAACGAGGGGCGTGGCTAGGAGATGGGAGGCTCTGATTGGTGCTGCCGTCAACGAGTGCTAGCCCAATCAGAAGCGAGGACAGGTGAGGCGGGGTGAGCTGTGAATGAGTGCTAGCCCAACGAGGGGCGTGGCTAGGAGATGGGAGGCTCTGATTGGTGCTGCCGTCAACGAGTGCTAGCCCAATCAGAACATTTTTGTCCTGTTGCATGATAGAATAGAAGCTAATAGTCGAATACTTTTCTATATTATAATAACCAGTTGACTACTGGTAGGCCAATTATTAGTTTGTATCCTACAGGGTGCGGCAGCAAAACTTCCTTTTCTAAAGTGAACGCCATTCAGTCAGCTGATGTCTTAGTAGAGCAAATTTAGTCTCGTTAGGCTATGCGCACACCAGTTAGTCAAGGCAAGACATGATCAGACACGTTTAGTCACAATACTTTACATTGTTGCTTATGACGCAACTCATTCTGATTAGTCATTGCAATTAGACGTTTTCATAAACAACTATGTGAAGTATTGTGACTAAACATGTCTGATCATGTCTTGTCTTGCCTTAACTAACTGGTGTGTGCCTAGCCGTCACAATACTTCACATTGTTGCTTATGACGCAACTCACACTGATTAGTCATTGCAATTAGACATGTCTTCATAAGCAACTATGTGAAGTATTGTGACTAAACATGTCTGATCATGTCTTGTCTTGACTAACTGGTGTGCGCCTAGTCTTAGAGGTCAGATCATAAAGTTTTCTTCCCGACACTTTCATTCGCCATCATGCATTGGAGCGATGAGAAGCGTGCATTTGCCGTGGAGACTTATTTTTCGAGCGGATGTTCTGTGATCACAATCCAGCGCGCATTTCGAAATCGCTTTAATTTAGCCCCTTTGGCTTCTGTCCCGGACCGGAAATCAATTGTTACATGGGTCACTACGTTCAGACCTTAGAACAGTTATAGAATAGACACGCTGGGAAGTCTAGCCTCTGAAGCCAACATCTACTGCCATATCTCCAAATCGTGACGTCATCATCGGATAGAAAACTTTCAGATTGTGTCTATTTCAGAAGGATGTAAATTATTATTCATTAAAATGGTAAACTTCAGCTGCGCTCCCGCTGAAATAGACACAATCTGCTATGGAAAACAATGTAAACAAACAGTTTCTATCTGAAGTTTTCTATCTGATGCTGACGTCACGATTTGGAGATATGGCAGTAGATGTTGGCTTCATCGACTTTCAGTATGAATATACAATAGGCCGTGTCTATTCTATAACTGGTCTAAGGTTCAGACAAACTGCAAGTGCGACAAGACGAAGAACTCAAGTCCCTCGGTCCATTAGGTCACCTGAGAACATTGAGGAAGCGATAATTTCAATGTTGAGATCACCACAGCGCTCTGCGCGCAAACATGCGTCTGCTCTTGGACTTTCCGATCGTTCTGTGAGACGAATTCTTCATGATTTTTTCATTTATTTATTCAATCATTCAGAATCATACAACTTACAGAAAAGTAACACAGGCTAACTTTCACCCAAAACGGTTCCAATTCTAATTTATACAACAGTCCAAATGTAGCTAGAGGTTATGTGTCACTTCATTTCCATCCATACAAGATGGCAATTAATAATAATAATAATGTCTCTGGTCGAGGGTACAACACGACCAGAGGAGTTTATTCAAATTATAGTCATGATTACAAAAAGCATATAAGGTACAATTATTTACAAAGTATTAATACAATTGGTTGATTACTTGCTGATCTAAGAAAATGTGGCCCCCACTATATATGAATATGTGTCGGGATGCCACTAATTTTGCTATTGTTTAAGACTTTATGCCAAAAGTAAAAAATTCTAATAAAGATACATTTTGCGAGTCATTAGAAGTTCATAAAAACCACATTTCTATACACAAATTTAAAAAAGAAAATTGATAACCTAAGATTTAGCTATTTTATAAAAATTTAACATAAAAACATTTATAATACTCATGGGAAAAAATCATTATAATTATGCAGGAACTTTCTGAGCATAACTTCAATTGAGGGAGCACTTTCCAGGACGCCTCATCTCAGTTAGGAGCGATTTGGAGTGGACAGCCCGATTTCACGATTTGAACCCTTGTGATTTTTTTCTGTGGGGGTTTTTGAAATCCCTTGTTTATTTGAATCGTCCAATGACCCTACAAGATTTGAAAACCAATATCAGGGAAGAAATTGCTAACATAACGCCTGCAATGCTGGCAGGAGTCATGACAAACGACAGAAATCGGTTTATTTATTTATTTATTGATACAATTACAAATCATATGAATATGATCGGGATAGAACAGCAGGCATAGCCCAAAACTAGTCTGTTCCCAAATTTTGATAAATAATAAAATGTCCGAAAAAATAGGAGGTTATGTTCTTACTGAGGAAAGTTAAAGTTCAAAGTTTACTCAGTATGTGGAGAATGAGGGACGTCACCTACCTGATTTGGTATCCAAAACTAATTGAAACAAAACTTTATATGACTCTTGTGCAACGGCTGTTCACAAGAAACCCTTCTCCACGTCAGTCCTCCAGGCCCTCGCTAGAGTATTTGCTACTACCACCAAGATCTGCACCAACGGCGGCTCCAGGCAGGCTCTCGGCCTGACCCTTCTGCGCTCACCGTCGCGACCCTCTTACTCGTCAAGACTTAACGGTCTACATTACAAAAATAAATACAAACTTTCTGATCCATACAAATAGTTTTATTTACTTGAAAAAAGGAAGTTTCGCTGCCGCACTCTGTATTGTCATGAAAAGAGTCTCAGATCATTGAGATAAAGTTAGGCTAGTTCCACACACATACGGTTCCGTTCGCTTCGGTTCGTTTTGATCCATTCCGATAAGTGTAAAACGGTGATTTTACAGCACCGAACTCTCCCTCGACAAGAAAACGTTCCATCAGATTGAAATTTGCTGCTAGGAAACAGCAAACAAAAAGATGTCCGGTTGCATAAAGGCCCGTTAAATTTTAATCGTGATTGAATGCCACCTGAACCATTCAGAGAAGCCTTCTCCGATTGGTTCTCGTGACATTTAATCATAATTAGAATTTAACAGTCGTTTGTGCAGCTGGGCAATAGTCTTTCACACACGCTCGGTTCGGTTTCTGTTTTCACCTATAGTGAGGTCCTCGTTAAAATGGCAGTATTTGATTAACATTGGTGTTGCTATCCTTGTCTATCATTCGACAAAGCAGATATTTACAGCACCAAACTCTCCCTCGACAAGAAAAGGTTGAAATTTGCTGCTAGGAAACAGCAGACAAATAGATGCCCGGTTGCATAAAGGCCCGTTAAATTTTAATCGTGATTGAATGCCACCTGAACCATTCAGAGAAGCCTTCTCAGATCTGTTCTCGTGACATTTAATTATAATTAGAATTTAACAGTCGTTTGTGCAGCTGGGCAATAGTATTTCACACACGCTCGGTTCGGTTTCTGTTTTCACCTATAGTGAGGTCCTCGTTTAAATGGCAGTATTTGATTAACATTGGTGTTGCTATCCTTGTCTATCATTCGACAAAGCAGATAGCGCTATCCTTTTCCAGCTCCGCAACCACGCTAGAACGTTCTTCAACAATATAGTAATATAATTAACAAGATATTCAGTCTCAATTATAGAAATAATGTATTATTCAGTTATTGAAAAATAGCTATTCTGAAGGAATAAAATATAATTGATTAAACAAGAACATATATATAAAATATTTATATAACAAGTAAATATTACATCAGATATACCGGTATCAGATATCCTCTATATAAGACCGTGGCAAGGCAGAGAATCGCCAACTCTGTTCTCCTATCTTTCTCCCCTGCCATTATAACTTGGACGTATGGTATCTGACGATAAGAACTACTACCCCGGATACTTGGAGTCCCACTGATGTCCTTATAGGGCCACTACAAATGGTTTCCGCTCGCTCTCACATCCTCACTCTCTCCCTCTCTCTCGCTCAGCCTGGTTTTCACTAGTAGAGTTAGTGGTCGAGTAACTGGCATACAAACTCTACCGAGCTAACTCTACTCCACTTACTTGGTCGAGTAACTGTTTTCACTACACAATTGAGAATAGTAGGTAAAGTGTGTGTTGTCTAGTGAACAGAACTAACCTTAAAGTGTCTACGGCACGACTCTACTCTACTAGCTCGAGATTAGCATAGTAGTGGTAGAGTAGAGTGAGAAGCGGTGGTGGGGAAAGGCAAGTGGTAGAGCACTATCCCACTCTACTCTACTAAAAACTAGTACCATAGAGAAACAATAGCGTAAGTAGATATCCCATGGTATAGGGCGTTTATGTCGCAACTTTTACTGTTATCTCAAGCTGATAGTCCACGTAGTTCTTTCCTGTGAAGTTTTATGAAGCTGGTAGTCTCTCATATTGTGCCGTTCATACACTCTCACCCCAACAAAACAGTAAAAATTGACAATTATCGAGAGTAATCGGCTTGAGATAACAGTAAAAGCTGCGACATGAATTCCCTATACCATGGGATATCTACTTACGCTATTGTTTCTCTATGCTAGTACTCTACCATGATTTTTTTCATTGGGAGAGTTCACAAGATAGTTAGTACTTGCCCAGGGAGCTGTACCACTAAGGCTCAACTCACACTTACACGACTCAGGTCGAGAAGAGACTCGACTCTAGTCGAGAGCATGTGTTTCCAAATGGTGACACTCAGACCAGTCGACTCTAGTCTCCACGACTGGCACCATTTGAAAACACATGCACTCGACTAGAGTCGAGTCTCTTCTTGACGAAGCATGTGTTTTCAATTGGTGACACTCAGACCAGTCGACTCTAGTATCCGCGACCTCACGACTGTGAGACTGAGTCGAGCGTCGACTCGACATGTTGGTCGAGCCTCGACTAGAGTCGCATAGTACCGTGCACTTTTAATAGAAGTGGGGTCTCAAATCAAATCAAATAGCTTTTTATTCACAAAACATAATACAAATTTATAAAATTCATTTAAACATTTAACAGTGAGAACTCTCCACAAAGACTTGAGTCTGTTGTTGGAGAAACGTTTTATGAAAGTGATTTTAGATAATACAATAATAGGAATTAGATAACACAATATATCCATAATCTTCTTCTTCTTCTTCTTTGGCTGTAACTTATCCCATTTAAATAAATAAATAAAATAAATAAATAAATGTTTATTTCCAAAAAAAACTAAAACTACAACATCAATTACACAAAATATTAGATTAATTACAATATTACATATTAAAATTATACAATATTACAATATTAAATGGGGTCGGCATTCCTTCCTCTTAGTCTGCCTCTCCACAAAGCCCTTTCCAATGCTTCCTCTCTCCTCCAACCACTCTCCCACAAGTCAGCCGCTATTCTATCTCCCCACCTCATCCTAGGTCTACCTCGTCCTCTCACACCATCCAAAACCAAATCCTATCCAACATAATCCTCCTCCCGTCGCTGCACATGCCCAAACCACCTCATCCTTGTCTCCTGCATTTTCTTTCCCAGTGGTCCAACTTTTACAGTGCCTCTGATCGATTCATTTCTTATTTTATCTCTTCTTGTAACCCCACACATCCATCTTAACATTCTCATCTCAGTCACTTCCATCTTTCGTTCCTGTTTCCTTGAAATGGGCCATGTTTCTGTTCCATACAGCATAGCTGGCCTCACAACACTGATCTATACACTTTTCCCTTCATTTGACAATTCACTCTCACAAAGAACACCACTCATTTTTCTCCAGTTCATCCATCCACAATTTATTATATGATGTATTTCCACATCAAGCCCTCCATCTCTCTGTACACAATATATTCATAATGATTATTATAAAACTTTTTACATGCGCAGAAGTGACGAATCGGGTCATATATATGTTTAATAATGTGAGGTTAGAAATGGAGTAGCATGGAACTGAAGTAGTGACAATGAGCAAGAAAGTCGTAAGGTCGAGAGACTGGAGTATCCTCGACTGGAGTCGTACGATTTGAGCCGAGTTAGTCTGAGTTGAGCCTAACTCTACTAATGAAAACCAGGCTTTAGGCTGGTCACTAACGGTAGAACTAGCATGCACATACACAGTCGACTTACATTGTTGTCATCACAGCTGTCATCAGCGAGAGATGTGTATGTGTGTGTGTGTGTGTGTGTGAACACACTCTCAGTGCCGGTTGCACAACAGCCGGTTAAATTTTAACCGTGATTAATTTTATGAGAACCAATCAGAGAAGCCGTCTTTTCAAAAACGCCTTCTCTGATTGGTTCTCATAAAATTAATCACGGTTAAAATTTAACCGGCTGTTGTGCAACCGGGCCTCAATGTTCAATTTGATGAATGAATTATGATAGAATGATAAACGATTTGTAAATGATTTTTCATAAAACTAAGTGTGTTTGTAGAGATAATTATGTATAATCATTTTATCAAACTCTGGACAAAGTAAAGATATAAATTATCATGTACTAGCAGGTAACCCGTGCTCCGCAAGGGTCCACTTTATAACTTGACAAACTGAAATCTTGAAGTAATGAAATTTTGAATAATTGAGAATAGGCCTATAACCATCCTCGGTTAATTAACCTTCCGGCAGTTGCGCCCTACTCAATCACAGTTCCAACTATGAGAAGCCTGTTATACTTCTCAGTCCGTTCTCGGTTACTACATTGAAGGTACTTTTAAACTCAGTTCTCTCAATTTCAAGTTCGAAATCTCCAAGCCCTTAGTTATCTTCAAATTCAAATTTCCTCAGTTTTAAACTCTGAAAACCCCCAATGCAATTTTTCAAACCAAGCCCCTATTTAAAATTTGACATCTATTTTCGCTTAAAAACCTTTCTCCTTATTTTGATCAAATATTTCTCTCGTAAAAAAAACATCCACGGAACAAAGTGCCCTTCCGGTAGTCGCGCCCTACTCAATCACACGAGCAGTCGCGTGTTGTATTTTGTATAACATCCAATTATCCAAGTGTTATTTACTCTGTTTACTGTCAAAACATATTAATTAATTGTATAATTACTTTTTCCATCTTCTTGGATCATTTTACGCCTATGAACATTTGGATGATTACCATTTCATAGCCCAATAAGGTCCATCAAGCAAAGCCATCAATTCTGTGTTATTGGTTCGTTTACAGTCCCCGTATGCAGTCCCCGTATTCGTTTACAGTCCCCGTATGCAGTCCCCGTATACAGTCTTCCCCTATCTTATGCACTGTCGCGACTAAATGGCACCTAAAGACTGAACCATTGCTCGGTTGAGTTTGCAACTCAGTGGAGTGATGGGTGGAAAGTTTTGGAATGCATAGGTGACTCATTCACTGACACCACCCCATTCAATAGTTTTGTGCAGCAAAAAACTGACACTGTTGTACTTTTTACAACAGCGCGACTGCCGGAAGGTTAAGAATTTATATGCAAAATTTCAAGTTAATCAGTCCAGTAGTTCAGACGTGAAGATGCGTCAAACATGATTTTCCTAACCCGTACGTTTATAAGTCAGTTCTTTACTTTATTATAGTAGGTTATAGATAATCGTTCTATCAAACTATGGACAATATTGTTCACAAATTTATGGAGTTTGTTCTCTTGCTGTTGACTGTGTAATAAATTAATGTGGTGGATTTATTTTAAAAGATATGAAACTTTTTATTAAAAATAAATAGGATTTACAATATATGTTTAATCACCCCCGCTGTATGTAGCTGTCCCTCCCCCCATGTGTCGTTCAATAGGGTAATATTGGATTAAATTTGTGTAAATAATATTTCAATTTTTAACTATTTTCTAATGATTTTGTATAATTGAGAAATTGGCAGTTTGGAAATGCTTAACACATTGGTAATGTCACAATTATATTTCTTTTGAATGTTTATTTGATGACTTGGTGAAGTTTGGACAATAATGTCCACTCTATAGTGAGGTCCTCGTTATAATGGCAGTGTTTGATTGCTATCCTTGTCTATCATTCGACAAAGCGGATAGCGCTTTCTCTTCCTCGCTTTGCTCTGTTGCCTGATCGTCATTTGACAATGTAGAATTGATAAATAATTAACAAAATATTTTTTGCTTGATAAAATAATTTATTATTTTAAACGAGAATAAACAGTTTATATTACATCAATAAACGTGTATCAGCTACCGTTTATAGAAGGCATTGACAAGACCGAAGATCGGCAACGTTGTTCTCCTATCTTTCTTCACTGCCATTATGACGTGGACCTCACTATACCACTTCTCACAAATCAATAGATGAGATTTTAAATACATAGATATTGTCAATAGCACAGATCAGATTCTTATTTTTGGCGATCAACTAAAATTGATGAAAATAAACAAAAGGTGACTGTAAATTAAAGTTTTCACCTGTTTGGTCGATTCACTAAAATTGATTTATTGTTTTATTATTTCACTATGTAACTGTGAAAAAAGATAAGAAGATATGGCCTTCATGTATCGAAAGATGTAATAATTATTTAATGAAATTATTATGAGATTCAGAGATTGATATTATAAAAATAAACAATGAAAATAAACAAAAGGTGATTGTAAATTAAAGCTTTCACCTGTTTGGTCGATTTACTGAAATTGATTTATTGTTTTATTATTTCACTGTGAAAAAAGATAAGAAGATATGGCCTTCATGTTTCGAAAGATGTAATAATTATTTAATGAAATTATTATGAGATTCAGAGATTGATATTATAAAAATAAGCCTGAGTTAGTAAAGATTGGTTTCAACTCAACTAGTCATAGACATGAAAAATCTCATTTTTAGTGATTGAAAAATAATTGAATTTTTACTTCCGTAAATTCATATTCTTTTTGATTGAATATTAATTGATTTATTCGGTAGATAAAATAATTTCGTAGTAAAGATTGAGAACCAAACATCCAGGAACAGTAGAAACATCTTATGCCTGGTTTTCACTAGTAGAGTTAGTGGTCGAGTAACTGGCATAGTAACTCTACTCTACTTACTTGGTCGAGTAGCTGGCATACTAACTCTACTCTACTTACTTGGTCGAGTAACTGGCATAGTAACTCTACTCTACTTACTTGGTCGAGTAACTGGCATAGTAACTCTACTCTACTTGGTCGAGTAACTGGCATAGTAACTCTACTCTACTTACTTGGTCGAGTAACTGGCATAGTAACTCTACTCTACTTACTTGGTCGAGTAACTGGCATAGTAACTCTACTCTACTTGGTCGAGTAACTGGCATAGTAACTCTACTCTACTTACTTGGTCGAGTAACTGGCATAGTAACTCTACTCTACTTACTTGGTCGAGTAACTGGCATAGTAACTCTACTCTACTTACTTGGTCCAGTAAGGCTCAACTCACACTGACGCGACTCAGGTCGAGAAGAGACGACTCTAGTCGAGAGCATGTGTTTCCAAATGGTGACACTCAGACCAGTCGATTCTAGTCTCTGCGACTGTCACCATTTGAAAACTCATCCACTAGAGTCGAGTCTCTTCTCGATCTGAGTCGCCTAAGTGTGAGTTGAGCCTTACTGTTTCCAATATAATTTAGAATAGTAGGTAAAGTTGTCCAGTGACCAGAACTAACCTTAAAATGTCAATTTTAGACTCTACTAGCTCGAGACTGTTTTCATTAGCATAGTAGTGGTAGAGTAGAGTGAGAAGCGGTGGTGGGAGAAGGCAAATTGTAGAGTACTATCCCACGGTGCTATACCACTCTACTCTTCTAAAAAACTAGTACTCTACTATGACTCTACTCTACTCTACTCGCCCACATCACTTTTTATATTGTAAACTGTAAATAAAAAGACATTTTAAGGTGAAATAAAAAGATGTTGTCAATTCCACAAAGTCTTTGTGGAATATACTTTGTGGAATTGACAACATCTTTTTATTTCACCTTAATATGGAGAAATTCCACAACATCTCTGTGCAAAGTGTTAATTTTATAAAAGGCATTTTTCTATCTATCTATCTACCATGAACGTTTTCATTGGGAGAGTTCATACAATTTTATTTTATTGATTGATACAATAAGTACATCATCAAAAATGATAGGGAGAGAAAAAATAAGGTATCCTTGTGATATTCCTCTCCCAAATTTAGATAAGGTTCACAAGATAACTCCAACTAAGTTCATGGAACTCTACTAATGGAAACCAGGCTAAAAACTGAATAGTAAAACATATTTTAAAATTGTGGCTCGCTTGTGATTGTATTTATAATTTTTGCACATTATCCAATTGATTTGTTTGAAAATTCCATTAATATATTATAGTATTATCATAGAGAAACATTAGCGTAAGTAGATATCCCATGGTATAGGGCGTTTATGTCGCAACTATTACTGTTATCTCAAGCCGATTACTGCCGATTATTGTAGATTTTTACTGTTTTTATTGGATAAGACTGTATGAACAGCACAATATGAGAGACTACCAGCGTCATAAAGCTTCACAGGGAAGAACTACGTGGACTATCAGCTTGAGATAACAGTAAAAGTTGCGACATTAACGCCCTATACCATGGGATATTTACTTATGCTATTGTTTCTCTTTGGTATTATGTTATCCCCTATGATTTGTTGGTTAATGCTTTGAAATTCTCTCTGTATGAAGAAAATATTATTAGGATTAAATTGAACTGAAATAGGCTGGATATAAAATTCAATAAATGTGAGGGTTTATTTCGAAATTGATCTTATTTTTAAAAAATAGTGAAATACTGATTGAAAGGCACATTTATTGTTATTTGATATTATCGTCAGTATCTTATTAAGGATTTATTATCAATGTATGAAGAATTAATGTGATGGTTATCTTAGATGTGACTAGTCAATATCATCTAATAATAATTCTGTGATTATTGATTTTTGTTATCATGGTAAAAAATAGTGTATTAATTATTAAAATAACTGGCAATTATTTGATGTAATAACAGTTTTTTAATAGACTAAACAAAGTGAAATAAATATAAGATTTTTATCTTTTGGTTTTGATATAATTGACAATATCATGTCATATCATTTATAATTTTGTGATCATTGTATTGTGACTTGGTCATGATATGAAAATAAATGAAATTCAAAATAATTTTTATTTAGATCAACTGAATAATTTATAGAACTAAATTACTTGGTCTGGTTTTAAGTAAGTCAGCTTATCTCTCACCCATAATTACAATTGAACACAGTAATAAAAATAATGCTACTTTACTTTTAGAAACTTTTGTGTAACCTATATAAACTCAAGTTTTTGTATAACTCTGAGTGAAATTCTAGAATAGCCTAATTTGTCATCTAAATTTATTGTTTTTAATGACTGTTATGACTTTGTTTATATTATTGTATTTTTGTTGATATTAATGAAACAATTGTGGGAGGTTGATAATATTATTAACTTATTGAGCTCTTGATTTTCTATTATAAATAATTGTGAATCATTCATAGTTAACTCAATAAAGTAATAATTAACTTTTGAGTTATCTCATTGAAGAAACTGAAATTGATATTTTTATTTGATATTTTCGTATTCATTCAATAATAAACTGTGCCAAACGCTTTTCGAATCATTGATTGTGTAAATAAATTGAATATTGTGATTTTCTATATAAATTATCTAGATAAGAAATAATTTTTCAATGTATAAAAATTGTCTGTACTATTAGTCTAATTAAACTTTTAATTTTGTTCGACATTTTTATGATAATATTGACAAAATAGATCTCTTGTGTAATAATTCTATCGACTGAATACAACATATATGTATTTTTCTACAAATGGGTGTTAATATCTTGTACATATTATATAAATATGAATATATATTTTGAATTTTGAAAAGGACTTGTCATGAAATAAAATGATGTACTATTAAGTTCTGATGGTTGTTTTTTATACCACAGTTTTTCCCTGTTAATTCTTGTTCAAAATAATCAATAATCATAATAATCATAGTTTATTAGTCAAGAATATATTAAATTTTTAAACGATTTAGTAATACATTTTCATAATTGATATTGATATGCATTTGTTTTAAAACTGCATTGCAATTGAACTGAGCCTATTTAGTTGTACTAAAGTGTGCTCTCTCACTCTCCATCTTTAAAGAAGCTTCTCAAATCTTGTCATTTTATTTTTAGGTTGATAATATTTGCATGTTTGTTTCTATGGTTTTTATATTCTAGTTTGATACAAATGTTCCCTTCTTTAATCTGCGTTTACACCAAAGTTATTAACAAAATGTTAATAGCTCAATCCTTATAGATTCTATTAGATTGAACGGAACTTGACAAACACATATGTTCATCATGTGTATGATAAGTTATGTTCAATCTAATAGAATCTATAAGGATTAAGCTATTAACATTTTGTTAATAACTTTGGTGTAAACGCAGCTTTAAAACTCTTCTCGTTTTTCTTCTCCTTCTTCTTCCCGCAGGGGGGCAATGCATCAAACCAAGGTTAATAAATGAATAGATTTATCTACTATGTATTAACATTGGTTTAGTATTGCCTGGGGGTTGGCGATCCCCCGGTTTCCCGAGCAAGTCGTTATAATTATGTGTGATTTCTAATTATTTAATTCATCTAATTAATTAATTCATCCGTCCAAAACTGTTTCAATTCACAATTATTTTTCAAATTAACAGTCCAGAGAAACATCGTATATGCTTATGTTTCAAAATTTCACAATAATCTCTTTATAAACGGCAATGATATACGACTTGAACTATAAAAAAGATTTCCTAAATAATATACCACCTAATTGAATTTAGAATTTCCCCGGTTAATGTACGGTACGTTCCCAGTTTAAAAACAAATTCTAGAGAATAATTTATTCAATTCAACAAGTTTGAAAAACATTGAAGTCTCATTCGGACTTTGAACTACGACGAAAATAATCTTTTACTAAACTTGTTCTCTTTTATTTTACATAGAAGCTCCCCTACTCTAGTGAGGTCCATTATAATGGCAGTGTTTAATTAGCAATTGTATTTTGTCCTTGTCTATTATTCAATAAAGCGGATAGCGCTATCTCTTTCTCGCTTTGCTCTGTTGCCAGATTGTTTTTGAACAATGTAGAAATATAATTAACAGAATATTCAATCTTGACTATATAAATTCATTATGAAATTATTGAAAAATTTAATTTATTGCATGATAAAATATAATTGATTATTTTAAAGAGAATGAACAGTTAATATTACATCAATACACAGGTATCATTCACCCTCCATAGAAGGATTTGACAAGACAGTGAGGTTTGGCAACGTTGTTCTCCTATATTTCTCCACTGCCATTATAACGTGGACCTCACTATATACATTATATTAAACCTTTTACCATATCACTTCTCCTATACCCTCTCCCATATTTACACGGATGTATATGAGTACCCTGTATATTCTTGACAAGTACTGTCTCATTTATTTTTAAATAAATTTAAAAATCTACTTTTTGAAAATAATTAAGGACTGAAAATTTTGTAAAGTGAACAAGACGACCTATTTCGGACTATGTGTAACCTTATCTAAATTTGGGAGAGGAATAGCACAAGGTTACCTTATTTTTTCTCTTCCTATCATTTTGATGATGTACTTATTGTATCAATCAATAAATAATCAATTATTAAACTATCTATTTTTATATTTGATTTGATTTTTTTAAGCTTAACATCCTTGCAATAGAAACCTCATAGAATTATATCGGCGACTACTGCATGATTTGTTTATGGTTCTTGTTTATACTGGTTTATGCTTGTTTATGGTTCTTGTTTATATTGGTTTATGTTGGTTTATGCGTGTTTATTGTTATTTAAACTGGTGATTATTTTTTGTTTGTTTTGACTCAATCTTTATTTTCTACTGAAATCCTTCAATTGATCGTTGGTGGCACATTGCTGTGGAATGGTGTGAACAGTGTAGGCTGCTACCCTCTCTGTCTTACCCCATTTTAACAGTACTTAAGCCGCCATCTCCATCCTTGTCATTTCCTTTCAATCCTTGTCATTCATTATGTACCTACTATTTCATATATTTTTTCCCCCATCAAGTTTCCAATAGATATGTATTAATAATATTATAAAAACACTTTATTCCCATGAGCTACTTTTTAAATTAATAAAACAATATAAAAATCTTAAAGCACCCTTTATTTATCTAAAGCATTGGTTGAACTATTTTAAAGTTTTAAAAAATAAAGGGTGCTTTAAGATTTGTATATTGTTTTATTAATTTATAATATTATTTATAAAATAGAATTACCCTTTGAAATTAATAAAATGATAGAACGATGGTGTGAACACTGAAACTAGTAGGTAGTTATAATTTATATTCTTTTTCTATTATTTTATTAATTTCAAAGGGTAGGTACTATTTTATAAATAAAAGGAATTAGCCTTGCATTGATACATTTTAAGATTATAATATTATAGTAAGTTGCTTCTTGTGTTTGGTTTTGCATTTTATTTTTTGCGAGAATGATTTTGTAGATAGAAATGGATAAATTGTTGCTGTAGTAACCCACTAAAAACATTGTGAATAATATTGGTGATTTGTTTATTCATAATTTCTTTGCTGTACTGTCTTTCCAAATATTTTATTATACTATATAGTAAGCTGCTGCTTGTGTTTGGTTTTGCATTTTAATTTTTGCGAGAATGATATTGTTGCTTTGTAGATAGAAATAGGTGAATTGTTGCTTTAGTAATGCCCACTTAAAACATTGTAAATAGCTGGTGATTTGTTTATTAACTATTTCCTTGCTGTAGCCTACTGTCTTTCCCAATATTTTCTGTGTTAAATAATTCCAGCTCTTTCAGGTCCAGAAATGTGATTTAATGAAAGTTTTGAAAATCTGAAACCATTTCAGATTTAAGTTGTTTATGCACAGGCTCAGTTCAATTGAATATAGTGAAAATAATAATTGTGAAATAGTGAATAGAATTTAGTCAGTGGTGTGCAGTGAAATATGATGAAGCATCTCTTCAGATGATAATGGAGCATCGCTGGTATACATGTGAGTATTATTTCAATATTCTCAATTTTTTGGGGGAAAAAAGTAGATAACACTTAGATCAACTTCTAATCTTTGTTAGTCAAATATTGCTGATTTTAATTATTCATTCTTTGCTGTACTAAAATAGATTTTAAAATTACTTTTATCAAGTATGCAATAAAACTTTAAATTTGAAACATTTTGGCAAAATATTACCGCGCGAGCGAACTCTGTATCTCAGCTATTTTTTAAGATATCGACTCAATTTTTTTACTTAAAAGAGGAATAAAAGCTGAAGCTGGGGAGCCCAAATTTCTTCAAGAATAGTTGAGATACTGAGCTCGCTCGCGCGGTAAAATTTTGCCAATATTTTTCATTTGAGCTTAAGTTGAAATATTTTTAATTTTACATTTTATTTTCATTCAAAATTCAACTAGTGTCAGTCATATTGGATTGTTTCTGATCAAAATATTGTTCGTATGCATAAAAATTATTGTCGTATGCAGTAAAACCTCTTATAACTTTTTCAAATATTTTCTCTCTAGTAGGTCCACGTTATACTGGCAGTATATTTGATTAATATTGTTGTTATCCTTGTCTATCATTTGACAAAGCAGATAGCGCTATCCTTTTCTAGCCCTGCAATATTCCAGATCTTGTTATAAAAATGTAGAGATATAATAAATTAACAAAATATTCAATCTCAATTATAAAAATTTATCATTGAAAATTATATTTTCTTCACGCATAAAATATAAGCTAATTGATTATTTTAAACAAGAATGATGTTATTTTAACAGTTGATGTTACATCAAATACATCTGTATAAACTTTCCTGTATAGAAAGCCGTGGCAAGGTAGAGAATTGGCAACTCTGTTTTCCTATCTTCAACACGCTGTTCTCCACTACCATTATAACGTGGACCTTACCATAGTCGATTTTTTTACTATGGTGAGATCATTACAGGTTGCAGGTCATCTTGGGGGTGAAATGCAAAAAGTTTGGTGGTTAACATTGAGTAAAAAATATTCTGTTGTTGGTTATCCATCTTGTTTCCACTATAATTATCACTATTAAATTTTATAAAACTTTTAAGTGAAAAAACACTCACATTATTTGATGTGGCGACGTCCGTTTCGTGCTGGTATCGCACATTTTCAAGCCAAACAGGAACTGAAGTGTTTAAGGTTATGAGGGTGAAATTTGGTTGGGGTGGAGGGGAGTTTTGGTGGTTAATGGAGGAGTATTTAAATGAGTTTGTCAAACAGGGTGTGGGAGGAAAAGTTGATTTGGTCATTTAGAATATTGCTTGGCTGTTGTTTGGTGTGTTTGTATATTTCAAACTGTTCTAGTACATTTAATTTTCTGTTTTTGTGGGAATAGTGGAGTATTTCGAGGTTGTTGTCTATGTCAGGGTGTGTGTGGTCAGAGGAGATGATGTGTTCTGCAAAGGTGGAATGGGAGGACGGATGGGTTATGGCTCTTGTGTGTTCTTTGAATCTTATATTGAAATTTCTAGCTGTTTTACCTATGTAGAATTTGCTGCAATCTCTACAATTTAGCTTATAAATTCCTGGTCTATTGTATTGATTTTGAGAGGTGTTGTGTGGGGACAAAAGTTTTTTCAGTGAGTTTTTTGTTCTGTATGTAACCTTGTATTTTATTTTCTTGAAAGATGCTGCTATTTTGTATGTTTTATTGTTGTGGTATGTGAGGGTGACGAATGCTGTATGATTATCAGTGTTGTATTTGTCAGAGTTTTGTGGATTGTTCTTGTTGTTTTTAATTTTTTGTAGTAGTTATGATACCATAGAGGCAGCCATATTTTTTGCTATTTCAAGTCAGTTGATGATAATGATGATGATTGATGATAGGTTAGCTAATGTATTGTGAATTGTCAATCTTGAGAAAATAATTTATATTTGCTTGGGAACTTATTTATGAATTTTAATGACTTTAAAGATATTAAAATTATATTTTTGGTTGTATATGTCAAAGTTCTGTTACCTGTGAAATAAATAGGGTAGTGGAAGTTTACTTGACCCAATTAGTGCTGTGGTGGGGGTTGTAAGGTTGGGTTATTTTTCAATTGAATTCAATATTTCGGCTGATATTGAAAAAATTGCTAGTTTGGATGCTTTTTCAGAAGATTTAAAGATTTTTTAGCCATAGTTCTTGAGATTTATATAATTGCGTTTTTAATGTACTATGTGCTGATTAAGTTTTAATCTTGATTCATTTCAGGAGAACCAATCAGAGAAGCCGTTGCTTCGGCGTTCGTGCAACCGGGCCTACGTGTGGAAAATACCAAAATTTGGGTGAGTCTTGAACCCAAAACCGCTCTTCTCCTTTGTCCTTAAAATTAGACCAGTTTGTGTTGAAGCCAGTCGACTTGTTGAATGTTTTCGGATGAATAGATTAATTCAGTCGTTATTTAGTAAATTAAATTGATCAATTACAGTATATTTACAATATTATTCGAGTGCCAAAATGCTGTTTAGTAGTGCTGTGTAGTTCAGAGCACGATATTAGAAACGGCGAATTAAATCTTGAAATGTTTGAAAGCAGTTAACATCATAGTTCAAGGTAAGATTATTCAATTAAATATGTCCACTATTGCAATTTCTGTAAATTTATCCTCCTCCATATACTCGCTGTTATTTTTTATACATGAAATATTATAAGATTTCTTCAGTTATGAGTTGTGACTCAACTCAACTGGTCAAATAATGTTTGCCCTTGTTATTTGACATAAAATTCTAATCAATTTCCACTGATATAAAAAATGTATTTTCTCATAAGTTTGATTACATCCATCGCCTTTTCCAGTCTTATGTCATGAGTTCATTTATTTTCTCATTATTTGGAATTTAAAATAATGATACCATGGAGGCAGCCATATTTGATTTTTGACAAGAGTCCGCTTGTCCTATATTATTGATAACGAGGCCTACGTGACTTCTGTCGTGTCAGTAGTGGTAGTGGTGGGGGTTAAAACTGAAGTTGTTTTTCGTATCAAATTCAGTATTTCGCTTGATATTAACCTATTTCATTAGTTTGTATGCTAATTTGAGGGGTTTAAAGATTTTCTAGCTATAATTTGTAATTAAATAGAAGTGATTTCTGTAATTGCGTTTTTGAATAGTTTGGCCTATAGCCGGGTTGCACAAAAGCCGTGTTGGACAGGAACCAATCAGAGAAGGCAATTTCTCTTTCATTGAAAGACGGCTTCTGTGATTGGTTGTCGTGGAATAGATAGTCTTGAACTCAAAACGTTTCACCTTCATTATTCGATATGTCGGCTGCTGGTTTGTGTTGAAGCTGGTCTTTTATGGTAACTTGTGCTCATTTTAGTCGAAAATAGAAATTAAATTCTCAATTCAGTGCTAGAATATGGTGAAATGTGGTTTTATTCTAAAGTTTATCGGTTGTAAATAATGTGATTGGTTACAATTGTGCTCATATTAAGTTCATGTTATTTGGAACCGACTTCATAGGAACTTAGCATAGCAGAATAATTTTTATATCAGACAAGGTGAGATCGGATTATACTAGATATTTATTATTTTTCACCATCTATCTATTAGTCTATCCCGTAATTTAAATTTAAATCATTTAAATATCCATACTAAATTGTAGGTTAATTTTCAGAAGTGTTATAAATTACAGGTTTTTGCTTGCCATTACATTATTGGCCTATAAGTAGACTTCATTATAAGATAGAGCTCATTTCTTTTCTCGTTAATAATTAATTATTTATCTTTCATGATTAACTACTGTGAGATGTAGGCCTATTCAATTAGTTGAACTTATATACGCTTTTATTTGAATACTATTGAACTGATTTCTTTCCAATTCACAATTTTGTTACTTGGTTTACTTAATGATTAAATTTGCTGGGGGGTTATTTCTGGAATATCTTTTGATAATTAATTTGCTCTGATGATTCTATAAAAATTATTCTATGTAACCGCATTGTAATTATTGTCTGAATAGATTTTTTTTTAAATTAATACAGTATTGAAATTGACGCGCATCAATCAAAGAAAATAGGAAGAATTTTATTAGTAATCACTGATAACTAATAAAATGAATGATAAAAATCCAATGAGAATAGATTCTATATTGATATTTTTCGGTTCATTTATGTAGAGTAGATGGTAGTAAATGTGTAGTTTAATGCTGTAGTGTCAGGCATACTCACCTAGATTTTAAGATTAGATAAGTGATTCCAGAATGCTGCAAACTTGAAGGAACAGGCGTGTTGATCTCATCCTTATTTGCATTAGATCGTTTCGAGAATAGACTGAATTGATGTAATCAGATATTCGGTCTAATCGAGTTTGCCTACTGCAAATTAATGATGAGTCGGCTCAGGACAAATTCTCTTGCTAGCCTTCTGTCATTGCTTTTTGAAAGTAACTAGTTTTAGAAGTAGAATCATGGGTAGATTAGTTGGATTTTTTTATTTAAATTAATAATTATTTTATTTTTCAAATTTATGATTGTGCACTGATTGATCTGATTGCGACCCGGCCTTGGGAGGCCCTTAAGGCTGTGCAAAGGCTAAAAATAAACTTTTTACTCGTGACATTTTTCAAAGTTTTTTAATGTGTATATCATCAAGCTATCAAAATGAAAAAGTTTTCTCAGGAAAACAGTTTTTTCCGATCATTATTTTTTGAGATATGAGCGCCTAAAGTTTAAATATTTGGGACAGAACATATCAAATTCGGTAAGAGATAAATCCATGAGATTTAGAGGATAGAATCTTCATGGTATTGTTGATCTATTAAAACAAAAAAAAAATTAATAATATCAATTTTAAAGATAGTTATTCAATTTACTAAAAATAACTTTTAGTTGAGTCATTTCTGGTTATTTTTAGTAAATTGAATAACTATCTTAAAAATTGATATTTTCAGAAAATTTTTGTTTTACTAGATCAATAATACCATGAAGAATCCCTCCTTTAAATATCATGGATTTATCTTTTACCGAATTTGAAATGTCCTGTCCCAAAAATTCGAACTTCAGTCGCTCATATCTCAAAAAGTAATGATCGGAAAAAAATGTTTTCCTGAGAAAACTTTTTCATTTTGATAGCTTGATGATATACAAATCGAAAAACTTGGAAAAATATCACGAGTAGAAAGTTTATTTTTAGCGTTTGCACAGCCTTAAGGCTGTTCGGTGTTCGGTACACATTTTCATTTTTATTTAAATTTGATAATCTTTTATCCTTAACCTTCTAGTCGTGACCCTATTTTTTCCTGACGTTATTCGTGACCCTGGGTCCCAGGGACCCGCTTCTTTCATATTGAATATTTCAATATACGAGGGCTATTTTTTTCAACTTCCGATGTGGTATAAAAAAGAAACTAGTGAGAGTAATTGAATGAATTTATTATCAAAAGTTATTTACATTATTAGTTACTTCTTAACATAGTCACCATTCAGATTGAGGCATTTTTCATACCTGGGTACAAGCTTCTTAATACCTTGTTCATAGAATTTAGCCGCCAGTGATTTGAGATGGTTTTTCACAGCATCTTGCAGCGCATCGTCTTGTCGGAAGCTCTGCCCTCCTAGCATTTTCTTCAGTTCCGGGAAAAGGTGATAGTCGCTTGGTGCTAAGTCTGGGCTATACGCCAGATGGTCAAAAACGTCCCATTTAAACCCGTCAAGAAGACGCTTCGTCACAGCAGCACTGTGAGGACGGGCGTTGTCATGAATGAGCACCACTCCCGATGTGAACATTCATCTCCTTTTGTCCTGCACAGTTCCTCTCCAATCACTCACTGCACTGTCACTCATAAAGCTTTCACCATACTCGTTTCATTCTATGGTGAATTTCTGCTGTGGATAACCCTTCAGCTTGCAAAAAACGAATTACACTTCACAACTCACACTTGGCGGGAGACTCTATCATATTGGCCATATTTATGTGTCGCTAGATGAACTGGTAATGACGACAGATGGCCGAAAACGAGTGAGGTTATAGTGTGAGATGTGCATAGTCAGCTGCCGCGCATTGTTGGCCAATGCCGCTCGCATTGCCATCTAGCGGCACGATCGGAAGTTGAAAAAAAATAGCCCTCGTATTTTAACATGTTATGTCATTCTATGGTTCTAATATGTCCAAGGGGTATTGAGGAACGCATTGAGCACTTAGGTAAAGCAGAAATCGATCTTTATTATGATTTTAAAAAAATAATTCTTGAAACCTTACATGTTTAGGGTAGTAAAAAGTAACGTTTGGTTATTATTTTATATAAAGTGAACAAAATATTATGGTGTCACAAAGTAAATTGTGACGAGAAAATAATAAATAATATTATTGAAAGACGCTCGGCTATCAGCAATGCTAGCCGACCGCGGAGATAAGGGAGGTACCGATGGCGCACCATCTTCCGCGCATCAGGACGATTTCCACCGCCTCTGGCGGCGGCTCAACTCCATCCCCTCCACTTTGGGGAGTATTAAAGGCCGGACGAGCCCCAGACCACAGCATCCGCTCACAACCTTCCTGCTCCTTGTACAGCGGCCCGTTGGCTGCCGTACGTCCCTGACCTCCCATCTCCTAGGGCACAGCGGACCGTTGTCTGCCGTCCCTGACCTCCTATTCTTCCTTTTCCCAGGCACAGCGGACCGTTGTCTGCCGTCCCTGACCTCCCATCTCCCAAGGGCACAGCGGACCGTTGTCTGCCGTCCCTGACCTCCTATTCTTCCTTTTCCCCAGGGCACAGCGGACCGTTGTCTGCCGTCCCTGACCTCCCATCTCCCTAGGGCACAGCGGACCGTTGTCTGCCGTCCCTGACCTCCTATTCTTCCTTTTCCCCAGGGCACAGCGGACCGTTGTCTGCCGTCCCTGACCTCCCATCTCCTAGGGCACAGCGGACCGTTGTCTGCCGTCCCTGACCTCCCATCTCCCTAGGGCACAGCGGACCGTTGTCTGCCGTCCCTGACCTCCTATTCTTCCTTTTCCCCAGGGCACAGCGGACCGTTGTCTGCCGTCCCTGACCTCCCATCTTCCTAGGGCACAGCGGACCGTTGTCTGCCGTCCCTGACCTCCCATCTCCAAGGGCACAGCGGACCGTTGTCTGCCGTCCCTGTCCTCCCATTTCCCCAGGGCACAGCGGACCGTTGTCTGCCGTCCCTGACCTTCCATTTCCCCAGGGCACAGCGGACCGTTGTCTGCCGTCCCTGTCCTCCCATTCCCAGGGCACAGCGGACCGTTGTCTGCCGTCCCTATTCTTCCTTTTCCCCAGGGCACAGCGGACCGTTGTCTGCCGTCCCTATTCTTCCTTCTCCCTAGGGTACAGCGGACCGTTGTCTGCCGTCCCTGTCCTCCCATTTCCCCAGGGCACAGCGGACCGTTGTCTGCCGTCCCTATTCTTTCCATCCCCTCAGGGCACAGCGGACCGTTGTCTGCCGTCCCTATTCTTCCTTCTCCCCAGGCACAGCGGACCGTTGTCTGCCGTCCCTATTCTTCCTTCTCCCCAGGGCACAGCGGACCGTTGTCTGCCGTCCCTATCCTTTCTGTCCTTCCTTTTCCTACTCCACTGGAGCGGAACCGAGGCCGTAAGGCCGATACAAAATTACATCAAAGTGGTGTCATCAGAGAAGAGAGCGACCTTCACGCCGTCAGAAGCACCAGGAGGTGCTGTTCACGCCAGCTAAGGATCAAAGAAGAAGGAAGAAGAACTTTGACTTGCCTCCTTCCCCGCCCACATTACGACTGAGCGAAGTCATCCAGGAGCAACACCTGGGTATCAATCACCCACCTCTGAAGCTACTCAGGTGTACGTGATAGATTGGCGCCCAACGTGGGGCACGAGGCAACGAAGTAAGAATCATGAGTGAACAGGGAGAGTCTGATTCAGACGCTCAACACCAGCAGCTGACAGAGGATCAGTCGGTCGAGGACATAAACCCCGAGGTGATAGCTGACCCCAGAGTTTCCTGGATCTATAGATTGAAAAAGGATGAGCATTCAATTCTACAAGATTGGGGCATAGTGTCATCTGGACACTTGCTGAGTTGAGAAAGTTGTTAGTAGAACAACATAAGAAGATGGCAGTACGTTATCCCAGCCCAAGACCCGGCATATGAGCGGAAGCAGTGGGGAAACTAACACTTGGTGACAGGTACCCATACTGAGGTTAGAACCAATATTCACACAAACCCCCTCATGGACCCAGGGGCGGTATGTGACAAGGTAAAAGCTGGAGACTGTCATTCGACGGCCAATCAGATGCTCCCAGCTTCTTGAAAGGCTAGACGAGCTACAACAAGCCTATGGGCTCACTGGCAACCAGCTACTAGTCGTGCTGCCTGATTACTGGTTGGTAAAGCTACTCTATGGATGCGTAATCGTCGTGACCAGTGAAATCATGGGACATTTTGTGACAGATTTCAGATCACGCTACTACCCACTTACCTATGAGGAGGACCTCGAGAATCTAATTCAGGCAAGGAAGCAAAGGAAGGTGAATCGTTTGACGAATTTCTCGAAGATGTACTGACACTCATGAGGCGTCGAGGAGGTTTTACAGACGAGAATAAATTACAGAGAGTGTATAAGAATCTCCTCCCACGGTACAAATTGTATATTCGGCAATCAGATGTTCATAGTATCAACGAATTGGAAAATTCGCGAGGGAGTATGAACAAATAAAAGCAGAGGAGAACAGAATAGACAGAATTCGAGAGTTCACATGATTGAGGACACGAAAAAGATTACAAGGCTCAAGGTTGAGACAGTTATAACCCCTACTAGTAACAGACCATCTCTTAGTGAGTCTGAACCCATGTGTGGGCAATACAAGAGACCGGTGCACTGGAGATCACACTGTCCCGATATCCCACCATGTAAAAGGAGCGGAAAGAGAGCACTGAAATGTGTCTGTGATGTGCAGAAGGAGAATAAAACTCCGAGCAAGACAGCAGTGATGCGAATGGCACACAGGATTCCTGTGATTGAAGAGTCATCAAGGGACAACAGACTGTTCATTACTGTGACAATTGGTGGTAAAAAGTGTCAGCCTGCTAGATACGGGTGCTGAAGCTAATTATATGAGCAACAAGGTCTATGAAGTCATCCGGAAAATAGGGATGATACGGAAGAACCAGCACGTCACCGCGCGATATTAGCTGATGGACGGTCACCCCTTAAATAGGAAAGTGACTACTAATGTGACCATAGAACAAACCACAGTTCCACTAGCGGCGTCAATAATGGAAGGACTTGGACAAAGCTGCTATTAGGCATGGAATTTATGCGTGAAAACAGAGTGAATATTCACACATTCACGAGAGAGTAGAGTGGGATCCTCCCAATTGAATCCTCCAAGTCAGCGAATTATGTCGCGATCTCTCTTATTGGGACTAAGACAACAGCAGTCCCAACAATATCAGCTGTAGACTCCAAATCTCCGGACAACAAGAGTCGGAACAAAAGGAGGTTCAAGCAGGTTGTTTGAACAGAGTCGAACCCCATGCCTTAATTGATAGAAAGGCGGAGTTGTCATATATTCCAAGGCAAGCATCCTGGGGCAACATAGTGATGATCACAGGGAAGAGATGACTGACTCTGAATGGCAGGCCACGATTCATGCTTCAGCCACCAACACAAGTGGTAACTCCAAGCATATGGAAAAGACAAAACCACCACCCCCTGTCATGGATGTGAAAGAGTTAATGCACCATTGACTGTCATGGATGTGAAAGAGACACCCACCCCCCACTGCCATGGATGTGGAGGAGTCCATGCCACCCTCAACGGAATGGACATAGAAGAGCCAACACAGTCTTCGACCATCAAGGAAGTAGTCCCACCGTCCCAGGCCTCCCAGACCAGGCCCCTCTCGAAATAAGGATCCGGTGATGTGTCACCGCAACACAACACTAGGAAGCGCAAACGGGCTCAAGCCACGTATAAAAATCCATTACCGGATGGACGGCGTAAATGTGCCCATAGACCAGCATAGATGATGCCTATAGCGAGTGTCATACACCTCTAAAGGTGATGCCTGAGAGGTGTACACCTCTTAAGGTGATGCCTAGATGGCTCACGCCTTTTAAGGTGGTGCCATAGAGGGCTCCGAACACCCCCCCCCCCCAAGTAGGAGTGGGGTGTCACAAAGTAAAATTGTGACGAGAAAATAATAAATAATATTATTGAAAGACGCTCGGCTATCAGCAATGCTAGCCGACCGCGGAGATAAGGGAGGTACCGATGGCGCACCATCTTCCGCGCATCAGACGATTTCCACCGCCTCTGGCGGCGGCTCAACTCCATCCCCTCCACTTTGGGGGAGTATTTAAAGGCCGGACGAGCCCCAGACCACAGCATTCCGCTCACAACCTTCCTGCTCCTTGTACAGCGGCCCGTTGGCTGCCGTACGTCCCTGACCTCCCATCTCCCTAGGGCACAGCGGACCGTTGTCTGCCGTCCTGACCTCCTATTCTTCCTTTTCCCCGGGCACAGCGGACCGTTGTCTGCCGTCCCTGACCTCCCATCTCCCAAGGGCACAGCGGACCGTTGTCTGCCGTCCCTGACCTCCTATTCCCTTCTTTCCCAGGGCACAGCGGACCGTTGTCTGCCGTCCCTGACCTCCCATCTCCCTAGGGCACAGCGGACCGTTGTCTGCCGTCCTGACCTCCTATTCTTCCTTTTCCCCAGGGCACAGCGGACCGTTGTCTGCCGTCCCTGACCTCCCATCTCCCTAGGGCACAGCGGACCGTTGTCTGCCGTCCCTGACCTCCCATCTCCCTAGGGCACAGCGGACCGTTGTCTGCCGTCCCTGACCTCCTATTCTTCCTTTTCCCCAGGCACAGCGGACCGTTGTCTGCCGTCCCTGACCTCCCATCTCCTAGGGCACAGCGGACCGTTGTCTGCCGTCCCTGACCTCCCATCTCCCAAGGGCACAGCGGACCGTTGTCTGCCGTCCCTGTCCTCCCATTTCCCCAGGGCACAGCGGACCGTTGTCTGCCGTCCCTGACCTTCCATTCCCCAGGGCACAGCGGACCGTTGTCTGCCGTCCCTGTCCTCCCATTTCCCCAGGGCACAGCGGACCGTTGTCTGCCGTCCCTATTCTTCCTTTTCCCCAGGGCACAGCGGACCGTTGTCTGCCGTCCCTATTCTTCCTTCTCCCTAGGGTACAGCGGACCGTTGTCTGCCGTCCCTGTCCTCCATTCCCCAGGGCACAGCGGACCGTTGTCTGCCGTCCCTATTCTTTCCATCCCCTCAGGGCACAGCGGACCGTTGTCTGCCGTCCCTATTCTTCCTTCTCCCCAGGGCACAGCGGACCGTTGTCTGCCGTCCCTATTCTTCCTTCTCCCCAGGGCACAGCGGACCGTTGTCTGCCGTCCCTATCCTTTCTGTCCTTCCTTTTCCTACTCCACTGGAGCGGAACCGAGGCCGTAAGGCCGATACAAAATACATCAAAGTGGTGTCATCAGAGAAGAGAGCGACCTTCACGCCGTCAGAAGCACCAGGAGGTGCTGTTCACGCCAGCTAAGGATCAAAGAAGAAGGAAGAGGAACTTTGACTTGCCTCCTTTCCCGCCCACATTACGACTGAGCGAAGTCATCCAGGAGCAACACCTGGGTATCAATCACCCACCTCTGAAGCTACTCAGGGTGTACGTGATAATAGTAAATGAATACTATGATGGATCTTACATGCAACACTACTAGAAAGGTAGGGAAAAAATTGGAAGGTCATAGTTCACTCTTAGGGTAGTTTTTACCCTACCCTCAATTTCATGTTGCACAATCTTTGCAAAACTCATGAAATTATAGTGATGAATACTATTATAAATCCTAAAACCTACATGAAACACTACTAGAAATATAAAAATATATAAGGTCTCATAAAGTTCACTTTTAGGGGAGGTTTAGTATTCCTGGGATCACCTGAAGTTCATTGGTTTCACTATCATCCCACTCAGGGTCAGTATTCTTATCTTGAACTATGAATTTATTTTTAGCCTCACTAATGTCATTGAAATAAAGATCTAGAAGTCAATTTGTTCATTCTTCGAAGTATCTGTTCAAAATAAACATATTGACTGCTTGAATCCAATCACTATTGCATAAAAATGTGCATTTGAAAAGAACGAAAAAAGTTACGTTGGTCGTGACCCTTGGGTCCCTGGGACCCAGAATCGTCATTTCACGAAAACAACAAGTCACAGAGCACTAACACTCAGTGTCTACTGACATGAATTTACATGGGTCACAATAGACAGTAGAGCAAGCGGAAGCAAAATATTATAACTAAAACAAAAATTGTCCGGGTCCCTGGGACTCTGGGTCGCGGCTAGAAGGTTAAGGTGCAATTTCTTAGGGTGGCCACTAACGACAGGACAAGTGTGCTGAACATGTGTGTACAAACATGCTCGTCATACATGTTGTGTAGCCTAATCAGCGAAAGACTTAGAACAAACTATTTTGTGGTTGTGTTTTGTATTTTCGATTTTTAGTTGTTAATTTTTTATTTGCTGCTCTGACGTTAAATTTTATCATTATATGATTTGTAATTATACAGTGGTTTATTTGATGTTGGAAGCTCTTTTTTGTTCGAAAACATGTCCGTTCACAAATGCTCGACACACCTGTCCTGGTGTTAGTGACCACAATTAGGCCCACTAACGACAGGACAAGAGTGTTGACATGTGTGAACACACATGTTTGTCATAATGTTGTGTCATCAGCGAAAGGCGTCATACTTGAAATAGACAACCAATAACATTGAATAAATCACTGGAAAATTACAAATTATAATGAAGTTAAAATAAAGATAGATCAGCGAAGAAAAATTAAGCAACAAATAATCGGAGATTCAAAAACTTTGCCTCAAAAAATTTTGTTTGAAGCCTTTCGCATTGATGGCACAACTATGTAAAGGTGCGTACAGATATACGCGCCGCGAACATGAGCAATTCACTTTTAATCAGCTGACTATATCTGTATTTTTACAGAAACGGTAAGATACAGATATAAAAAGTTTGGCATCAGCTGATTAAAAGTGAATTGCTCATGTTCGCGGCGCGTATATCTGTTCGCACCTATGATGTCATGCGTATCATGCATATCCACCATTAAGAGGCTGTTCGGTACATCTTTTTATTTTTATTTAAATTTCAAATTTATTCAAATTTCAAATTTATTCAAGTAAGTTACAATACATTCTGGTTCATACACGAATCTACAATAAATTACAGCACAACAGCCAATTATGCAACAAATTTCACATATATGGAAACTTATTAATTACAATGAAGATTGAATGCAACATTAGAATATTGATAATATAGTATTGTAATATAACTACATAAATCAGCGTGTTTCAACAATGAATAATGATAATTTCAATGAATAAATATACACCCCACTATATATTATATAGTGTGTGTGTAACAGGCTTAAGACTGTTCGGTAGACTTTATTATTTAAATTGGATAATCTTTTTCAATATAATTGCTAAGATCATTATAAGAGTGAGAAAAAGTGGCAACTGAAATTTTTAAGTGGTCTAATAAGCGAGTTATGGGTTGTTGAAGTGCTAAACTCCGTTTTCTTTCCAGATCATTAACGGTTTCGAATTTTCCATTGGTGTTTTTTTAATACATTCAGTATATCATTGGCTTTGTTCTAATATGCGTTTTTCGATATTAAAGCCAAAATAAACAAGTTATAGAATTTACAAAAAAAGTTACTTTTTTATTTATGAACAATATCGGGAATAAAATGTTTTAGTTTGGAAAGATACATTTTTTGAATTTTTAAGAGAAGTTCTAATAATATAGTCGAAACCGTTTATGATCTGGAAAGAAAACGGAATCTGGAAAGTTAGCACTTCAACAACCCATAACTCGCTTATTAGACCACTTAGAAATTTCATTTGCCACTTTTTCTCACTCTTATAATGATCTTAACAATTATATTGAAAAATATTATCCAATTTAAATAATAAAAAAGTTTACCGAACAGCTTTAAGCCTGTTAAGCCTGACACACACGTCGATTTTTGCCGTCCTTATGAATTTATTCTATTAGATTACACAGATGATGTTTGTCCGCTCAGTCTAATAACATTTATAAGGACGGCCAAAAATCGATGTGTGTGTAACTGGATTGAGTGGCCAGTCTTAGCGATGACTCTAACATTCTAGCCGCGCGGCTATAGCCGCTCAGTCGCCTAGCGGCTGTAGCAATCGATATAGCTTGTAATGTTCTATCAATTCAAATTAAGGTGACGTTTCATACATCGCTTGAGCTTTGATCTTAGAATGTGATTTTTTGTGAAATATAATATTGTATTTAAATAAATAAATTTAAATCTTCAGTAAAGAAAGTGAACAAAAGTACAAGCAAATAAGAAAACAGCTTCTGTGAAATTAGTACAATTATGTACTTACAATAATATATATTCTAAATACACCGTGATTCAAAAAGAATATACTACAACTTTGAAAATCTGTATTTAATCAAGGAAACATAATAGAAACTTGGGTTGTAAATCAAAATGAAGAGTATTAAAATAAGTTTTTCCCCAGTAGAAAACAAGTTCACAAATGTTCAAATGTGACCCCCTCCAGACACTCGAGTGATATCAATACGATACTCGAACTCGTTGCACACCCTCAGTAGCATATCGGGCGTAACAGTTTGTATAGCTGCTGTTATTTCTTGTTTGAGCTCCTCAATGTTAGCTGGTAGAGGCGGTCGATACACCTTATCTTTAACGTACCCCCATAGAAAAAAATCGCAGGGGGTGAGGCCAGGGCTTCTTGGAGGCCAGTGATGAAGTGCTCTGTCTCGAGCTGCTTGGCGGGCCGATGCATTGCCTTGCATAGTTTTCATTCAAATAGGCACGGACAGATGAGTGCCAATGGGGTGGTGCTCCATCCTGCTGGAATATGGAACTAAAAAAAACTTTAGAGCTTCCTTGAATCGATGACAGATGGTGCTCCACTCTCCGTTTATTCTTTACAGAGTTATCAATTTTCAAAGTTGTGGTATTCTTTTTGAATCACGGTGTATAATCTCTAAATTTACTGAGAAAGACACTCCCGAGAAATTTCTATGTGGGAGATGCCATCAAAGATCAATATCTTCAATTATTTTTGTTTTTAACAAGATACGTAAGATGAGTAAAAATAAATACTATGCCAGCAACAGAACTTGGGCTAGAGTTGAAATTAATTAAAAAGAGAAACATTCATTTGTATGAATAAATAAAATATACCTGTGAGGCCGGCCACTAACGATACTGCAGTATACAAACTGTTATCGGATGGGCACGTTATATTGTCGGTCCCGGATGAACTATGATAGACGTAAGGCCCATTACTGGCTGAAATGATATATTCAGGCGATGTGAACCTATCAGCAAGGGACTCCCCACCAACAAAAGCCATACGAATTTACTTTTACCTTTACAAACTGTTTTACTTGTTGTGTTTTCAGCGGAAGGTTCCAAGCAAAATCATTTGTTTGTATAATTGAGGTTAGGTTTTTGTTTCTATAATTCTCCGTTATTTTTTCCTGCGCTGCTTTCTTTGAGCTTAAATTATTGTATAATTATAAGCCAAAGCAGTCTGGCACAGGCTCTCTATACACCTACCTGTTGCCTGTCGTTGCTCCGGAAGGATCTCAGTTGCTCACAATCTCAGTTCATCACGTGCCTATTTTGACCATTTTTTAGAAAGTGAAACAAGTGGGAAGTTTGAGTCGTTCTCAAATTTCATGGCATCAAGTTTGCGTTGCAGGCTGATGATACACAGCGAGTTTCTTCTTGTTTCATCTGAATCGTTTGATTGGTTGGCAGCCTTCCATGCGAATCTGTTCATTGCTACTCTCTTCCATTGTACATACTGTAGCTCATAGCATCCAGATCCTTCGTCACTTGTCTCAGATACTGTAGCAGGGGCCTCCCACGACCACTTTGTCCATCAACTGTACCTTCCAGAATATTTGACGTGAATGTGTCGTGTCTTATTATGTGTCCAATCCAAACAGGGAGTGTATCAGCAATCAGCAGAGAAAATTAATAGTATAAGAAGATATCTCATGGTGTAGGTCGTTTATGTTCCAAATTTTACTATTCTCAAGCCGATTACAGTCGACTACTAACTGGTTTGACCGGGTGAGAATGTAAGGCCCGCCGCAAAGTAGACCCACGCTAATCCACGCCACTTCAACCCACGCCGTGGTATGTTTTGTAAACCATTGCTAGGCTTCTCCAGACATTCTGTGTAATGCATGCAATGAATAATCCACTTGTCAGCTGATTAATTATGAATAATTCTATAGCAATGGTTTACAAAACATCCCACGGCGTGGGTTGGAGTCGCGTGGATTAGCGTGGGCCTACTTTGCGGCGAGCCTAAGAACGGTACATTACGGGCCGGCTTCTGAGCTCGGGATTTAGCTAAATTCTAGACTTGAAACAGCTGGAGTCAGAAAATTTGCTTTCCGAAACGGGACGTAGTCGTTGTCCACGTTTAAATCAAATTTCTAAAAATTAGAAGATTGAATTGAAATAAAATGAAGAGAAAATAGTGTAGTTTCAGCTATTTTGAATTATTTAGGGCCGGTTTCCGAGCTCGGGATTTTGCTAAGTCCTAGACTTTAAACAGCTGGAGTCAGAAAATTTGTTTTCCAAAACGGGGCGTAGTTGCAGTCATTGTTTGAATTGGTTTGTTTTTTCAGATTGGTTTCTACATGGATGCAGGTTTGATGCCTAGTGAGATCGGACTCCCCAACCCATTGTCATAGTCACGTTTGAATTATATTTCGAAAAACTAGAAAATTGAACACAAAATAAAATAAAGAAAAAATAGTGTAAAGTTTCAGCTATTTTAAACTATTTAGAAATGTTTAATTTCGTCAAGGAAAAACGTTTCCAATTATAGAAATGAGAAAATAAAAACTACAACTACAGTTTTAAAAGCTGCGACTACGCCCCGTTTCGGAAAGCAAATTTTCGGATTCCAGCTGTTTAAAGTCTAGAACTTGGCTAAATCCCGAGCTCGGAAACCGGCCCCAAGTGGTCCATCTTTTTCCCCACATAATCGTCCTCCCCTCTTTGTATACATAATTGTATTTTCTTTGATATTTCTGTAACCTTCATTATGGTAGCTAAATCCCGAGCTCGGAAGCCGGCCCTATAAAGGTGAGCGTGCACTAGGTCGGTGGAGCGGCGCGGTGTGCAGGAGAGCTTACTTACTTACTTACTTACTTCTGATGTCTTCCTCACGGTCCTGGGATCGGGGAATCGTCAATGGATTTGGTCTCCTCTGTCAGAGTCGTCAAGGTGTATAGAGTATCCTTGCACTATACTCTAAGGTGGTGGTACGTATGCTCCTCAATAAATTCGGTCACTGCATAGTACGGTCTTGCAATGAGGTATTTTTTCAGCTTTCTGTGGAATGTTGTCCGTGAATCCCTCAAAGTCTTTAGGCTGTCCGGTAGATAGTTGAAGAAATGTGAGCCTGCATAGGTAGGTATGTTCTTGAATTTGCTCAGCCTGTGTTGCGGAAGGTCAATGTTCAGCTTGCTTCTTGTGTTATGAGTGTGTTGGCTATTTCTGAGATTCGGGCTTGAGTCTATGGCGAGAGTTATGGTTTCAAATATGTAGATAGAGACCACAGTAAGTAGTTTTTTTTCGACAAAACATCCCACGGCGTGGGTTACTTTTCGTGGATTAGCGTGGGTCTACTTTGCGGCGGGCCTTAACATTGAAATTTGGAATATTAAAGCCCTATGCCTTGGGAAATCTTATTATGCTATCTTTTCTACAGTATCACCCTGAATGATACAGTATTAATCACAAAATGATACAGTATCATCTCAACTTGATACACAACACCAATATTTGATACAAAACTTCCAAACTTAGAATTAATTCTACAAACCATGGAGTATCTTTTTATGCTATATTTGCTCTATAGTATCACTTTGTCAAATCAGCTGCACCGTTGCTCTTATTGGCTGATTCTTCAAACGTGAACCTAAGGCCGGTTACAGAGCTCGACCGACCGTCAGTGCGTACGTCAGTCGCGCTTGTCTTTTCCATAGATATTCCATGTATCCGTACAGAGCAGGACTGACGGCACGCATGCGCACGGTCAGGTCCATGCGTTTTACACTGCGTACGAAGACCATCGGTCGAGCTCTGAATGTGTAAAACTGATTTATGGATGCGTATGGTCAGGATGGTACGTACATACGCACTGACGGTTGGTCGAGCTCTGTAACCGGCCTAAAGCGGTCCATTCACTACCCGATATCTTGTCCAATTTGAAGCCAAACATTCAATGTTGGATTCGATGTTGGACCGTGAATGGGATGTTGAATCGAATGCTGGATGTCTAGTCGGTCGAGTTGGGTCAACTGGAGACCCAACATCCCAAGGTCAGCCGTCTAGTCGGAGTCATAAAGTAAAAAATGGTTGAAAATGTAATTTATCTTGAAGTTCTTTAGCTGCACCATACTTTTTGGAATTGAAATGAAATCCAAATAAATGTTATTCAGATTTATGAATCTAGTATACATTTTCACACATTTTTGGGATTCTTCGCAAAATCAATTCAAATTTGATTATGCATTTTCCAAAATTTTAATGTTTTCGCATATTCTATGTTGTAGGAATGAATAGAGCAGTTTGTTGTGAACATGGAATGAAGGAGTATGCAGCTTGGCACACTGATTCACCCTTGTCATGGACCACAGCTTTCAAGTATGGCACTTGACAGGTACTTACCATTGCTCAATTCTACTTTTGTATTTTTTTATTTAGTTTTCTAAGTTAGAAATAGTTTTATGCCGGCGCCTCACTCTCGCCGATTAGTCAACTCACACTGATTAGTCATTGCAATTAGACATGGCCTTCATAAGCAACTATTTGAAGTACTATGACTGAACGTGTCTGACCATGTCTTCTCTTGTCTTGACTAGCTGGTGTGCGACCATGGGATATCTACTTATGCTATTGTTTCTCTATGGTATAAGTTTGTAGGTATGGAGTGGGATTTCAACCCAAATTCTTATTGTAATTTTTCTTTTGAATACTCTGACATTGTCTAATGAAATTTTGTAATAATTATTGTTCTTTGACAAAAATAAATTATTATTAAATCATATTCAAGGTAACTATGATTAATTGCTGAAGCAGAGAAAACCTATACATTGTTTATTCGTGGTTAAAGTTATTGGTTATAAGTACATTGTTTATAACCTATAAGAATGTTTACGAAAGTTATTGGTTGATTGTTGAACACGAGATGGCCCCCGTCTGCTAATAAAAAATGAAATGGACAAACTATTTATGCACTAAATTTGAAATTTTCACAAACAATGAATGCATTTTGTTTTGTTATGTTGCAGGAGTGAGATGAAGTTTGGTTGTGTTGGGGTCACTGTTGAACTATGGAGCTTGGCATACTGGTTCCGGTCTTGGACCACGGTATTTGAAAGGTAGGCCACTTATTTATTTATTACAGATCAAAGAAGACTTCAGGCATTAAGTCCAAAACATAGATTATAGATAAACCCAATATTTTAGATAAACCCAATATTTTATAAAACCCAAAACAGATATAGATATAAATAATCATAGAGAAAAGATAGCATAAGAAGATATTCCATGGTGTAGGGCGTTAATGCTCCTAATCTCAATGTCCCCATTTTTACTGTCATTACATAGATTTTGTCACACTTTTTTTATGTAATTAAACACGACATGCAGTCAAATATTAAGTAAATAATTAAAAACTTTTACTTACTGACTGAAGTACTTTCGATCGTCTAGCGATCATTTTCACTGAAATGATCGTTTGAAAATGATCGCTAGACGATCGAAAGTACTTCAGTCAGTAAGTGAATGTTTTTAATTATTTAATTAATATTTGACTGCATGTCGTGTTTAATTGCATAGAAAAAGTGTGTTAATACATAGCAGCTCGGAATGGATCAAGAAAACATCACCCATAAATTATGTGTTATCATTGTCGAATGAATCGAGAAGAATATAGAATAATAAGAATAAAGATATAGAATATAGAATGAATATAGAAGGCATTTATCTCTATAAATAAGAGATAAAACTCAAGCTGATAGCTGCAGTAGTTTTTTTTCTTGGTGAAGCTATGTGACGCTGGTAGTCTCTCATACTGTGCCGTTCTTACACTCTTACCCCAACAAAGCAGTAATAATCGGCAGTAGTCGACAGTAATTGGCTTGAGTTAACAAAAATCGGTTTGAAAATTGGAACATAAACGACCTACACCAACGGATATCTTCTTATGCTTTTTTTATATGGTATCACCATAAATGATACAATATCACCACATAATGGCCCATATGAATAAAACCAGAGCAAATGCTCATGAGCAAGAGCATGGAGTAAAAGGTTTTGTTCATGAGCAAAAGGTGATTTTATATGATTTTAAATGATTTTTATATGAATAAAAATAATGCTTTACCTTATGCTCCTGAACTCTGGAGCAAATGCTCACGTATTTTAAAGCTTTTTCATCAGCTGATTCGCTTTTGTAGCCTTACTTTGTTTTTATAGCTCACTGAAGCACTAAAAATACAAGTAGGAGCACCGCTTGTGTTTGCGTCGTCTGCTCTGTTTTCTATTTATGAATAGAGTTTTAGGTTAGTTGAGTTTAGAATTTTGAAATAATAGCGTGAAAAAATGTCATCTCTATAATAATTTTTAGCATAATTCTTATAATATCAATAGCCTTCTTATAATCGTCTACACTATCATCTTCTTAAATGCCTATTTCCTATTTTGTGATGGCCACCTTTATAACAGGATACTAGAAATCTTTTGTATTTATTCTTTTGTAGGGATAATGGTGATATATATCATGGTTGAATCTAAAAATAGTTTTATTGTTCTCAACTATTGGTTGTGATCGTATCTGGTATAGTTTCCTCTTCCTCATACGAATTAGTTGAGCCATGCTACTATGAGCAAAAGGTGATATGCTGCTCTAGACTAGACTCACCTTTTTTGAAGCATTTGCTTCAAAAGTTGAGCAAATGCTCTAGTTTATTCATACAATTTTGAGCAAAAGCTTTCACTTTTGAGCAAATGCTCAAACTATTTTTTTGATGAGCATGAGCAAAAGGTTTTGCTCACGTTTATTCATAGAAAATGAAGCAAATGCTCAATATTTTAGAAGTATAAGCAAATGCTCAACTTTATTCATATGGCCCAATGATACAGTATTACCACCAAATGATATTGTATCAACACAGTATGATACAGTATCATCTCAGCTTGATACACAACTCCAAATTTGATACAAACTTCCAAACTTTGAATGAATTCTACAAACCATGGGTTATTTTCGTATGCTTTTTTTATATGGTATCATCATTTAAATGATACAATATCACCACATAATGGCCCATATGAATAAAACCAGAGCAAATGCTCATGAGCAAGAGCATGGAGTAAAAGGTTTTGTTCATGAGCAAAAGGTAGAAGCAAAAGCATTTGCTCATTTTTATATGAATAAAAATAATGCTTTACCTTATACCCTTACCTTATGCTCCTGAACTCTGGAGCAAATGCTCACGTATTTTAAAGAGTTTTCATCAGCTGATTCGCTTTTGTAGCCTTACTTTGTTTTTATAGCTCACGGAAGCGCTAAATATGCAAGTAGGAGCACCGCTTGTGTTTGCGTCGTCTGCTCTGTTTTCTATTTATGAATAGAGTTTTAGGTTAGTTGAGTTTAGAATTTTGAAATAATAGTGTGAAAAATGTCATCTCTATAATAATTTTTAGCATATTCTTATAATATCAATAGCCTTCTTATAATCGTCTACACTATCATCTTCTTAAATGCCTATTTCCTATTTTGTGATGGCCACCTTTATAACAGGATACTAGAAATCTTTTGTATTTATTCTTTTGTAGGGATAATGGTGATATATATCATGGTTGAATCTAAAAATAGTTTTATTGTTCTCAACTATTGGTTGTGATCGTATCTGGTATAGTTTCCTCTTCCTCATACGAATTAGTTGAGCCATTTTACTATGAGCAAAAGGTGATATGCTGCTCTAGACTAGACTCACCTTTTTTGAAGCATTTGCTTCAAAAGTTGAGCAAATGCTCTAGTCTATTCATACAATTTTGAGCAAAAGCTTTTACTTTTGAGCAAATGCTCAAACTATTTATTTGATGAGCATGAGCAAAAGGTTTTGCTCACGTTTATTCATAGAAAATGAAGCAAATGCTCAATATTTTAGAAGTATAAGCAAATGCTCAACTTTATTCATACGGCCCAATGATACAGTATTACTACAAAATGATACAGTTTCACCACCAAATGATATTGTATCAACACAGTATGATACAGTATCATCTCAGCTTGATACACAACTGCAAAATTTGATACAAAACTTCCAAACTTTGAATGAATTCTACAAACCATGGGTTATTTTCGTATGCTATTGCTTAGTCTTATTTATTTTTACAACTGACCAACATAGATGCTACAGTGAGGTTCACGTTATAATGGCAGTGTTTGATTAGCAATGGTACACGGCTATCCTTGTCTATCATTCAACAAAGCGGATAGCGCTATCTCTTTCTCGCTTTGTTGCCAGATCGTCTTTTAACAATGTAGAATCAATAATTCATCTTAATTATGAAATTTTATCATTCAATTATTGAAAAATACAATTTCTTGCTTAATCAATATAATTGATTATTTTCCCCCTGACGGCACTTTGCCATGGGGTAAAAATGCACAATGTTTTTATGAAATAATTTAATAAAGGCTTTGAATTGATTGAGTTGAATTGATTTTATTGTTTCACAAAAAAAAAACAGATTTATAAAACATCAGTAAATGTACTAATTTAAAGAAGATTATACTATTTCACAAAATAATTGAAACTGTACTCACATGGACCTGTCGGTCTGTTCGTGAGTAGTAAAGGCTTTTTATTATTATATTAATTGATTATTTTAAACGAGAATGAACAGTTAATAAACTAGTATCAGCTACCGTCTATAGAAGGCATTGGACAAGATAGAGGATCGGCAACGTTCTTCTCCTATCTTTCTCCACTGCCATTATAGCGTGAACCTCACTATAGTAAAATAAACTAGTATCTCTACAAAAACAAGATGTCCAGAAATTATTATGAACTGTGAAATGCTATTGATCTATTAAAGAGATTTAGTCGAGTATCCAGTCGAGAGAAACAAGTTTCAAATTTATTCTTTCTATTTCATTTTCAAATCTTGTATTTAATGAAAGAAATTGACGTTTGATTAGAGTTTTGGAAGACAAATTTCCTTGATGATAAAAGACAAGTTTTAGTCAGTATTCAGGCTTTTATAAGTTGCTAATTTATTCTTTCAATTTCATTTTCAAATCTTGTATATGAAAGAAAATTTACGTTTGATTAGAGTTTTGGAAGACAAATTTCCTTGATGATAAAAGACCATTTTCCTTGAAGACAAATTTCCTTGAAGTAAAATGTTTTGATCGTTTACTGGAAACGTAATTTCAGAAATAGAAATGTTTTGGTATTTGCTAAAACCGTAATTTCTGAAACAAATATGATATATGAGTTCAATTATTGCTTCAATTGAATATTTTTGAAACTTGTCAATTACCTGGTTACAGTTTTATTTAATTATTTTAGTGCCTTCAGCTGTGGAATTGTTGAACTATTCCAATAATTTAAAATTTGTTACATTCGTGGAATGGTTTATTTAGGTTTGGTTCTATTGAGAAAGCAGTACCGCTCAGGCTACAGTAATGTGTTTCAAATTGATTCGAATACAGTAAAAGTTGGTGGAGTTCTGCAGAGCTTGAAGTACGTTTAGACGTGTATACAATTGTTGAGAAATTTGTATGAGATTTGTAAGGATGATAATACCACACCTCACTCAGAATGATTGTATAGGGAGGTTTATTATGCTTGTGATTTTGACAAGTATCTCACGCAAATTTATTTAATATTTGTATAGACGTCTTGACGTAACTTGAAATTGGAGAAGTGGAGCTGTGCATGTATACTAAGGTAGGTGATGACCTCATCGTGGAACACATGCTGATTGTGCACATCTCTCCAACTGTCGATTTACTTATTTATTTACAATATTACTACGTAGGCTACAACTATTGGACCAGAGATCTATAGACAATAGACTGATTTATGCAGAAGAATATATGGGCAGTTGAAGCCTTTACACGAATGTAAAAATTTGCAAAATGATTATAGCGAGGTCCTCGTTATAATGGCAGTACTTGATCAACATTGATGTTCCTATCCTTGTCTATCATCCGACAAAGCAGATAGCGCTATCCTTTTCTAGCTCTGCACGTTGCCAGATCGTTTCTCATGTAGAAATATAATTGATTAATCTCAATATTATGAAAATTTATTAGATCATTGAGAAAATTTCTCAAGTATATTTTCTTGACAAATAAACGATAATAATTGATTATTTTAAACAAGAATGAACAGTTAATATCATATAAGATTTTCTGGTATCAGCTATCCTATATAGAAGGCAGAGTATTGGCAGCGCTGTTCTCCTATCTCTCTACACTGCCATTATAACGTGGACCTCATTATAGTAAAATAAACTAGTATCTCTACAAAAACAAGATGTCCAGAAATTATTATGAACTGTGAAATGCTATTGATCTATTAAAGAGATTTAGTCGAGTATCCAGTCGAGAGAAACAAGTTTCAAATTTATTCTTTCTATTTCATTTTCAAATCTTGTATTTAATGAAAGAAATTGACGTTTGATTAGAGTTTTGGAAGACAAATTTCCTTGATGATAAAAGACCATTTCCTTGAAGACAAATTTCCTTGAAGTAAATGTTTTGATCGTTTACTGGAAATGTAATTTCAGAAATAGAAATGTTTTGGTATTTGCTAAAACCGTAATTTCTGAAACAAATATGATATATGAGTTCAATTATTGCTTCAATTGAATATTTTTGAAACTTGTCAATTACCTGGTTACAGTTTTATTTAATTATTTTAGTGCCTTCAGCTGTGGAATTGTTGAACTATTTCAATAATTTAAAATTTGTTACATTCGTGGAATGGTTAATTTAGGTTTGGTTCTATTGAGAAAGCAGTACCGCTCAGGCTACAGTAATGTGTTTCAAATTGATTCGAATACAGTAAAAGTGTTACAATTTCCATTCAAGTGTTGATATTGTAGCATTTTCGCTGTAAATTCCTTTATCCTTGAGGTTGTTGATGGGAGAGAATAATAAATGATTTTCGATCTGGTTGTTTTGCAATCATTTTTCCTTCATTAAGAATCTGTTTGAAACACATCACTGTTTATTCGAAAATGATGTAAAATTGAGTGTTTTATTCAGCGTTTTGAGTTGTCACTATACCGGTGGAGTAGTTTCAATACAAACATTAATTAAATTAACCATTCAGGTTTGGTTCTGTTAATGAGAGATTACTCTCAGTCAACAGTAATGCGTATCAAATTAATTCCAATACAGTAAAAAAGTGTTACAATAATTTACATTCTAATAATACTGTAGAGTGAATATTGTAGCATTTTTACTGTAAATTCCTTTATCCTTGAGGTTGTTGATGGGAGAGAATAATAAATGATTTTGGCTCTGGTTGTTTTTCAATCATTTTTCCTTCATTATGAATCAGTTTGAAACGCACTACTGTTTGCTTGAAAATGATCAAAGATGGAGTCTCCTCATTTTGTCTATTTTTTATAAAAAATGATAGTGATATTCAGGCTGACGTATGCTTACTATTTCCAGTACTACGCGTGCGCTATCAAGTTTTACATTCTCAAATTGAAGTATAGAAAAACTCGAAGATTGAAGGCAATTCTGATAATATGCTCATTCTCTCACAAGTAATGGCACATGTTTTTCGCCACACTGCACAGAAAGCAGCTGTTTTCCAGTCCCTACGTAGATCTGAAAGACATTGTTTGCAGACGACTCTCGTCTGACGTCAGAACAGGTTTCTTTTCCGGCCTAGGCCGGAAAGAGTACCCTTTCCAGCCGCTAACATGGAACTAAGAAAGGTGATCAAAAACTTTTCATTATTTGTGTTTATTATTCAATTATTAAAACATTTATAATAATATCATCTTATTGTCATTTGAAAGAATAAAAAAGTATAAACTCAACCTCCCACATAATTGAACATAATCTTTTAGGTTATTTAGACAAATCAGAATAAAAATAAAAATACTTGGACAATTTCCTGATATTCAGATTACCTCAGATTTGCTAGAGCTATCACCTTCCACTTCTGCTTTCGGAAGTGCTTAGTAAACAACTATTCTCATATATATATATATATATATATATATATATATATATATATATATATATATATATTGTTTATTTTTGTGTGTGGCGAAAAATAGCGTTCGCACCACGGGCAAAAATGTTTTTCCGGCTCTCAATCTTTTCTAGTCCTCGGCCTACGGCCTCTGACTTGAAAACCGATTTCGAGCCGGAAAATCTCATTTTCTGCTCTAGGTGTGAAATATACTATTACTTGACGATTAGTAGTTTGGCAAGCATTACTTGACAGATGCATACTACTTGTTTGAAGCACAAGGCACAGTATCTATCAAATAAGGTTGTTTATTTATTATAAGTTCAGTGTGATGATTCTTGAACAACATTGTTGGGTTGTGATCCTACATGGAGCTGGGTACATCCCAACATGTCTTCTTTGAATCCTCCAATATTCTAATTTAAAATTATTCAAATTGTCCATAAATATTAGTGATGTAAACTAAAAATAAATAAATATTAGTTTGTCTTCTTTGAATCCTTCAATATTCTAATTTAAAGTTATTCAAACTAAAAATAAATAAATATTAGTTGAATCCTCCAATATTCTAATTTAAAGTTATTCAAATTGTCCATAAGAAATATGAGTGATCAAGTGTGAAGTGGATTGGATATACAGTATACTGTACTGAATCACCCTTTATCATGTAACACTGTAATTAGGATATTTTTTTATGTTAACTGTGTATTCTTTTCAAACTTTCTCCAATATTATTCATCTTTCAACTTTGGTATACTTTCTTAATCAGTTTTCTTTTTTCGAATGGTTTCAAAAGATTTATTTCTCTAGTATTCTTACTTTCTTTCTCTATTATTCTTTATCCTTTTCTTATTTCAATCAGTAGATTCTCTTTTTAGTATCTTCTTTCTCGAGTCTAGTATTATTCTTCTTTCTCTAGTTTAGTATTCTTCTTTCTTAGTCTAGTATTCTTCTTCTTCTTTCTCTTTCTCTAGTATTCTTCTTTCTTCTTTCTCTAGTCTAGTATTCTTCTTTCTCTTTCTCTAGTATTCTTCTTTTCTAGTCTAGTATTCTTCTTTCTCTTTCTCTAGTATTCTTCTTTCTCTTTCTCTAGTCTAGTATTCTTCTTTCTCTAGTCTAGTATTCTTCTTTCTCTTGTATTCTTCTTTCTCTAGTATTCTTCTTTCTCTTTCTCTCTCTAGTATTCTTCCTTCTCTAGTCTAGTATTGTTCTTTCTCTAGTCTAGTATTTTCTTTCTCTAGTATTCTTCTTTTTTCTTTCTCTAGTATAGTATTCTTCTTTCTCTTTCTCTAGTATTCTTCTTTCTCTAGTATTCTTCTTTCTCTAGTCTAGTATTCTCTTTCTTCTTTCTCTAGTCTAGTATTCTTCCTTCTCTAGTCTAGTATTCTTCTTTCTCTAGTCTAGTATTCTTCTTTCTCTTAGTCTAGTATTCTTCTTCTTTCTCTAGTATAGTATTCTTCTTTCTCTAGTATTCTTCTTTCTTAGTCTAGTATTCTTCTTCTTCTTTCTCTAGTATTCTTCTTCTTTCTCTAGTCTAGTATTCTTTCTCTAGTCTAGTATTCTTTCTCTAGTCTAGTATTCTTCTCTCTTTCTCTAGTATTCTCTTTCTTCTTTCTCTAGTCTAGTATTGTTCTTTCTCTAGTCTAGTATTTTCTTTCTCTAGTATTCTTCTTCTTTCTCTAGTATTCTTCTTCTCTTAGTCTAGTATTCTTCTTTCTTCATTCTCTAGTCTAGTATTCTCTTTCTCTAGTATTCTTCTTTCTCTAGTTTAGTATTCTTCTTTCTTAGTCTAGTATTCTCTTTCTTCTTTCTCTAGTCTAGTATCTTCTTTCTCTAGTATTCTTCTTTCTCTAGTATTCTTCTTTCTCCAGTCTACTATTCTTCTTTCTCTAGTATTCTTCTTTTCTAGTCTAGTATTCTTTCTCTAGTCTATATTCTTCTTTCTCTAGTCTATTATTCTTCTTTCTCTAGTATTCTTCTTTCTCTTTCTCTAGTATTCTTCTTTCTCCAGTCTACTATTCTTCTTTCTTCATTCTCTAGTCTAGTATCTTCTTTCTCTAGTATTCTTCTTTCTCTAGTATTCTTCTATTCTTCTTTCTCTAGTATTCTTCTTTCTTTCTCTAGTATTCTTCTTTCTCTAGTATTCTTCTATTCTTCTTTCTCTCTCTAGTATTCTTCTACCTCTATCAAGTCTTCTTCTTCTAATCTTCTTTCTCTAGTATTCTTCTTTCTTCTTTCTCTAGTATTCTTCTTTCTCTAGTATTCTTCTTTCTCTAGTATTCTTCTTTCTTCTTTCTCTTGTATTCTTCTTTCTCTAGTATTCTTCTTCTCTAGTATTTCTATTCTTCTTTCTCTAGTATTCTTCTTCTTCTCTAGTCTAGTATTCTTTTTCTCTAGTCTAGTATTCTTCTTTCTTCTTTCTCTAGTATAGTATTCTTCTTTCTCTAGTATTCTTCTTTCTTCTTTCTCTAGTCTAGTATCTTCTTTCTCTAGTATTCTTCTTTCTCTAGTATCTTCTTTCTCTAGTCTAGTATTCTTCTTTCTCTAGTATTCTTCTTCTCTAGTCTAGTATCTTCTTTCTCTAGTATTCTTCTTCTTCTTTCTTCTTTCTCTAGTATTCTTCTTTCTCTTTCTCTAGTATTCTTCTTTCTCTAGTATCTTCTTTCTTCTTTCTTCTTCTCTAGTATTCTTCTTTCTATAGTCTAGTATTCTTCTTTCTTCTTCTCTAGTATTCTTCTTTCTATAGTCTAGTATTCTTCTCTCTTCTTCTTTCTCTAGTCTAGTATTCTTCTTTCTTCTTTCTCTAGTCTAGTATTCTTCTTCTTTAGTCTAGTATTCTTCTTTCTAGTCTAGTATTCTTCTATTCTAGTATTCTTCTTTCTCTAGTCTAGTATTCTTCTTCTTTAGTCTAGTATTCTTCTTTCTCTTTCTCTAGTATTCTTCTTTCTACTTTCTCTAGTCTAGCTTCTTTCTACTTTCTCTAGTCTAGTATTCTTCTTTCTCTTGTATTCTTCTTTCTCTAGTCTAGTATTCTTCTTTCTCTAGTATTCTTCTTTCTTCTTTCTCTAGTCTTCTTTCTCTAGTCTAGTATTCTTCTTCTCTAGTCTAGTATTCTTCTATCTAGTCTAGTATTCTTCTTCTTCTCTAGTCTAGTATTCTTCTATCTCTAGTCTAGTATTCTTCTCTCTAGTCTAGTATTCTTCTTTCTCTAGTCTAGTATTCTTCTTTCTCTAGTATTCTTCTTCTCTAGTATTCTTCCTTCTCTAGTCTAGTATTCTTCTTTCTCTAGTATTCTTCTTTCTTCTTTCTCTAGTCTAGTATTCTTCTTCTTCTCTAGTCTAGTATTCTTCTTTCTCTAGTCTAGTATTCTTCTATTCTAGTATTCTTCTTTCTCTAGTCTAGTATTCTTCTTTCTCTAGTCTAGTATTATTCTTTCTCTAGTCTAGTATTCTTCTTTCTCTAGTCTAGTATTCTTCTTTCTCTAGTCTAGTATTCTTCTTTCTCTTAGTCTAGTATTCTTCTTCTCTAGTCTAGTATTTTCTTTCTCTAGTCTAGTATTCTTCTTCTCTAGTCTAGTATCTTCTTTCTCTAGTCTAGTATTCTCTTTCTCTAGTCTAGTATTCTTCTTTCTCTAGTCTAGTATTCTTCTTTCTCTAGTCTAGCATTCTTCTTTCTCTAGTCGTATTCTTCTTTCTCTAGTCTAGTATTCTTCTTTCTCTAGTCTAGTATTCTTCTTTCTCTAGTCTAGTATTCTTCTTTCTCTAGTCTAGTATTCTTCTTTCTCTAGTCTAGTATTCTTCTTTCTCTAGTCTAGTATTCTTCTTTCTCTAGTCTAGTATTCTTCTTTCTCTAGTCTAGTATTCTTCTTCTCTAGTCTAGTATTCTTCTTTCTCTAGTCTAGTATTCTTCTTTCTTCTTTCTCTAGTCTAGCATTCTTCTTTCTCTAGTCGTATTCTTCTTTCTCTAGTCTAGTATTCTTCTTTCTCTAGTCTAGTATTCTTCTTTCTTCTTCTCTAGTCTAGCATTCTTCTTCTCTAGTCGTATTCTTCTTTCTCTTAGTCTAGTATTCTTCTTCTCTAGTCTAGTATTCTTCTTTCTCTAGTCTAGTATTCTTCTTTCTCTAGTCTACTATTCTTCTTTCTCTAGTCTAGTATTCTTCTTTCTCTTAGTCTAGTATTCTTCTTTCTCTAGTCTAGTATTCTTCTTTCTCTAGTCTAGTATCTCTAGTATAGTTTATATATATTAGGATATACCTCTAGTATAGTTTATATATATATTAGGATATATAAATAAATAAGGATATATAAAGGTCGAATTTGGAATAAACATTTATTATATATATTAAACATAAAGATTATTGCAACATACATTTATATACGTTATACATTACATTTATATACATTATATGTATTTACATACAAACCAAAACCGCATTTTTTTTTTTTATTTCTCCCTCTTGTCCTAGATTCAGGTTTACAGTGAAACGTTCACTGTTGGATAGGCCCACAAAAAAAACCGGGCGCTAACCTCAACGTCCAATACTGGCACCCGGCTCCAACCTGGCTCCCCCCAATGTAGTGAGTGGTCCCACCCACGCCAAAGGGCGCATTGAGCCTAACTGGACCACAAAGAGCCAAGTGACAGTTTTCCCTCCCCAGAAGGGAGAGGGACAAATCCCCCAAAGGGGCTGTCCTTCCCCCCCCACATAAGGGAGAAGGGAAGTTCCCCTGAGGGGGCAAAAAAGAGTGGTTCCCCTTCTCAAGAGACAACACCCACTTCTACGAATAGAAGAGGTTGGTGCCCCTCCAGAAGAGGAATAAATCAATGGTATTGGTAAGTGCATGTCTAGACCACAAGAATGGATGGGGGGGGGGGTACAATATAAGCTAAGAGTGCTACCACACTAGTGCTGTTGCATCTGGCACAATATTGCAAATACTAGCAACAATTGCTAACAAGTAGGATACAACTGAAAATAATTTAATGCAGATGACAAGAAGGGGAAGAATAATTTGGTAAGTGAAGGTGAGTGAATAAGGAATGCGAGGTAATAAGATTAGCAAGGAATTAATTGGTAGGGGGGGGGGGAGGCGAGTAAAATTATTAAAACGGTGTACACACGTACGTTTGCCTCGGGTGAGCATACGTGTATGGGCTTGCATTCGCACGTGTGGACACTGTTCGCTGAGGCATTGTGGGCGAACCGGAACCCTGTCGGTATTTTGGCGTGCTCAAAGGCGCCTCGGGCGAGCATTGAATGTACGTGTGGACGCGATTTTGCCATAGGGGTGAGGCAAAACGTAAACATTGAAGGCGTCATAACCTAATTCCAATGAATTAGGTTAATGAATGACGAATCAAATTGTGATCCAATAACTAATTGTAAATTGTAGGATTTTTGTAATTTTGTAGGATATGGGATTGTCAAATATTTAATAGAAACATGCTGGAATATGTAATTTGTATCATGATTAACAAATTTAGAACTGCATATTAAAGTGAAAAAAGCTTCTCTAAAGGGTTCCTACAAGAAAGTATAGCTCAAATATTATTTACTGTGGCTATCAAATCATCTTGTGTTTGTTTCATGTTATCAATCAGAGTTGTTATTAAAATTGTAATCTTCAATATGATATTATACGTTTTAGATAGCTAGGCTATCTACAGAGAGATTTATTCAAAATTTGAACTAGTATTCCCTCAAAGGTAAATCTTGAAGCTAATCTTTTGGAGAATCTTGTTTTGTCATGTGTATGAGCAGAGTTAGTTTAAAATGGGCAGCAATTTAGTATTTGATTCAATTTATGGCTAATTTCCTTAAAGAAGACTGTCAATTTTGTGAGACAGTGTTAAGTGCTTTGATTAGGTCATCAAAACTTCCAGAATTATTGTAGAAATTTTCTTTTTTTGAGATTCAGAATAGATATCGGAAACCAACAAATGAATCGCCTAATGTCAAGAATCTCAAAGTTAGAGCCAATCGTTCTTGTGGAGTTATTGATTCCCTCATGATGATATCATACTGTTTAGATAACTAGTTGAATTAGATTCAGTATATTAACAAGATAATGTTTTGGCAACCTAATAAAGTTTGAACTGTCAATCTTATGCCAAGTAGCAATTTATTTCCTTACTTAACCTACAATCGTCCAACCCACCAACATCGTTTGTCAAGTTTTATTTTTGATGTTATTATATAAGTCATTGAAATAAAATGATACTGCTGCAATTTGTGATAACTATCTTCAATGATGGAATGACGCCATTGTTGTCATGTGGAAAATCTACATCTACCATGTCTTCGTGTTCTGCAAATCAGATAGCTTTTTGAATGCCGAGGCAAACGTGGATCGCGTCCACAAGGACGTACAGTGAATGTTGAGGCATATGTACATACGATTGTTCGCGCGAATCTGTACGGACGTGTGTACAAGGCTTAAGGAATGCGAGGTAATTTATAGGTGGGGTGGGGGCGGGTTATAAAGGAAAGTGATATATTAAATAAGGAATGGTGGTGAGACAAACAATAATGGAATGATAGATAATGGGAGAATGAGGAGCCAAAACTAGAAGTAAAACGTTGAGAATATTGGTGAACGTGAAATAAGGTAAAGAAACCTAATGATTGATTTCAAGTGATATTACTACAATGGGAGTAGAATATTAATGACAATGTGGTAGATGAAAGGTATGTGAATTAGCATTCAAAATGGATTGAAATTTAGATTTAAAATAGATTCTTTAAGCAGAATATTATTCCCACATAAGTTACAGGCTTGTGTGTGGGTGAAATAGGAAGAATGATGATGAAAGGTAAGTGGACTTGAAGCTTCAAGTAGAATTATTTATTTAGAGGCATTTCAATTATTATTAAGTGAGATTAAATTATTATTATTAGCAGAGACGGCTCTTCAAAGATTCAGGTTACACTGAAGATTGGGAACTCAATTTTAATATTAATTTAGATTTAGGGGTTTAAATTTGAGAGTAATGCATTGATAAATTGAGGGAAAGATTATTTTATGCGAAAGGTGGTCGGAAATAGTAAAATAGTTGGATTGATAATGACAGTTTTTGAAAGAAATTAATTGGATGATGGATGATGCCCACATGAGCTCTAGGCTTGTGCGTGGGTAATAGAATGGATAATGATGAGAGATGAGTGGACATAGAGGTTAAGGTGGGTTTTGAACCATTGCCAAGAAGTTGGAAATGAATTGAGTAAAAAGAAAGGAAATAAAGTGAATTGAAGTAAGAAATATAAATGGATGGTGCAAGAAGGAAGGGAGTACATACAAATTACACTTTACAATGTATAAACTTATTACAATAGAAAAAGTTAGCTAACAATATTTTGAGAGATGCAACAACACACAACAAACAATACAAAACAAAACAGAAATGAATCATGACGATTTCCTCCTGAAAAAAAGCAAACAGTGTGGCAGCACCCCAGAAATCTACAATTTATTGGAACAATATAATATAGAAAATTCTGATAGAATAGATAGTGTCCAAGAAAAGAAAAAAAATAGACAACTCAAGAAAAATCCCAAACTAAAAATAAAAAACTGAAATAAAATCGGGGACAGTTTTGAAGAAATTAAAAGAAACAAACTAAACAAAACATCCCTTATCGACATATACTTCGATATTGAATTTGAACTGAAGGTTCGCCTCCAAAGCAACAGAAAGTAAGAAACTGAAAAAAATGAAGTGCAGGGGAAAGTTCAAAAAAATAAAAGGAAACAACTAAAGAAAAATTCCCTTATCGACAGATAATTCGATATTGAATTCGAACTGAAGGTTCTCCTCCAAAGCAACTGAAAATAAAAACAAATTCAAAAGTATAAAAGCTGAGAAAAAACTTAGGGGGTCGAGACATGCAATTACCAATTCCACACAAGTCGCCCAGGACCGATCTAACAGTTCAACAAGACATTAATTTAGGATTCTACAGAAAAGAATAAAACTTGGGATTTAAACAGATTAAGAAATGAAATTCAAAAATAATAATTCTCTAATATTTCAGTGAATCAATAATAATATTATCAATTCACTGAAATAGGACAAAATTATTCAGATATGAAAAAAATGAATTCAAAATAAAACTTTAAGAAATAAGAATTCAGAAAAATAACTAGATTGAACTGTTACAATCGGTCGAGAGCTGACTTTTACCTTGATTGAAGTTCTGCGTGGTCCGTCCGTCCATCGGCTGCCTCCGATGCCTGAAATGCCCTTAATAGGACACCCACCCCAAAACATGCACAATATCAACAACATCACAAAATATGAAACAATTCAACGTCTTTTGAGAATGAAAGTAAATTCTAGTCTTTTCACTATCATTCACATCAATAATTCACTGTTATGCACTTTTCAATGTCAATGTTTGTAGTTTTCACATACCTGAAAATACCCCAAATAGGAAACCCACCCCATAAGCATTTATTATTTACAGCAAAACATGCACAATATCAAGAACATAACAAACAAAATAAAAATCAATTCAACGTCTTTTAAGAATGAAAGTAAATTCGAGTCCTTTCACTTCACATCAATAATAATCACTGTTATGCACTTTTCAATGTCAATGTTTGTAGTTTTAACTTAAACTCTTACACTAGAGTCCCACTATTTTGTAAAAATGTATCTTCTTTGCTGCGTCTTCTTCTATCTTTCTTCTTCTTCCCACTGTTCCGTTTGAGCAGGCTATTCTTTGGCGTTGTCTGTCTCTCTCTCCTCCATGTCCTATAAAAAAATACAAACTACCATTAAAATCATAACAAATTAATAAGCCTTAGATAAATGACAAACAGTGAAACCGGACATTAACCGGGACATTATCAACAGGGACGTCTATCAACCAGCAGGAGAGCCTTGGCATGAGGGTCAAGCCAAATGAGGCGTTTCAGAGACGAGTCGGCAAGGCAGGAAGCTATCCGATTTGCTCATCATCTGATTCCCAAACGCCAAGCCAATCGTAGAGCTGCCGACACGTCTAAAAAATGTCTCATGTAGCTTGGCCAAAGTACTATACTGGCGACATATGCGCTGAATTTATTTTGTGCATCTTCAGAAAATGCATATGGCCTCTAAGTCTAGGCGCACACCAGTTAGTCAATACAAGACAAGACATGATCAGACACGTTCAGTCACATAGTTGCTTATATGAAGACATGTCTAATTGCAATGACTAATCAGAGTGAGTTGTGAACATATAAGCAACAATGTGAAGTATTGTGACTAAACGTGTCTGATCATGTCTTGTCTTGCCTTGACTGACTGGTGTGCGCCTAGCCTTATGGAGAGCGTTTATTTAGCTTTTATAGTATAGTTTTAGTTATTAGACAGGCCACTCACGGTAGAACAAGCCGTTTATCAGGCAGACAAAACACATGTTCATCATGAATATTTTGTCATCAGCGAGAGGCTTCTGACATAAAATGAACAACCAATAACGATAAATAAACCACCGGAAAATTACAAATGACAATAATAGAAAAATAATTCAACCTCAAAAGAGCAGTGAAGAGAAAATAAACAACAAAAATTGGAGATACAAAAACCTAAATCTCAAAATAATAAGAAAACAAAGATAATGGCCCATATGAATAAAGTTGAGCATTTGCTTATACTTCTGAAATATGGAGGATTTGCTTCATTTTCTATGAATAAACGTGAGCAAAACCGTTTGCTCATGCTAATCAAAAAAATAGTTTGAGCATTTGCCCAAAAGTAAAAGCTTATACTCAAAATTGTATGAATAAACTAGAGCATTTGCTCAACTTTTGAATCAAATACTTCAAAAAAGGTGAGTCTAGTCTAGAGCAGCTATCACCTTTTGCTCATAGTAAAATGGCTCAACTAATTCGTATGAGGAAGAGGAAACTATGAAACTCTTTTTAGATTCAACCATGATATATATATATATATATCACCATTATTCCTACAAAAGAATAAATACTAAAGATAGTATTAAGTTACTGTATAAAGATAACCATCACAAAATAGGAAATAGGCATTTAAGAAGATGAGAGTGTAGAAAATTATAAGAAGGCTATTGATATTATAAGAATATTATAGAGATGACATTTTTTCACGCTATTAATTCTACAGCTGGTGATGTGTTGGTAAACTGTTTTCAAGTTTTTAATAAATATTATAGTGAAATTGACAATAGCCCATATGAATAAAACCAGAGCAAAAGCATTTGCTCATTTTCATATGAATAAGCTTTACCTTACACTCTTACCTTAATATGCTCCTGAACTGTGTAGCAAATGCTCACGTATTTTAAAGATTTTTCATCAACTGATTCGCGGCATAGAGGCCTATTAGCAAAATTAAGAACTATGCTTCCAATTGAATACACTGAAATATTGGAGTATTAGTGGGAAGATATTTCAGAGTCAAGCAGGAAGACGCCTATCCAGAGCTAAAAGAAATTGGAGCAGGAGTACCTCAAGGTAGTGTTCTTGGGCCATTCTATATCTACTGTTTACTAGCGATCTACCTGAGTTGGAAAATGATACAGTGGCAACATTTGCTGATGACACAGCTGTACTAACTCTGGGCGACAACAGTCAGGAATCTATGAGGAAACTTCAAGATGCGGCTGATGAAATCTCCAGTTGGGCAAATGTGGAAATCAAAGTGAATGAGACCAAGTCTGTTCAAGTCAACTTCACAAACAGAAATGTGAGCAATTCCCCTAGCCATCAATGGGAACCTGTTCCATTTGCTAACGAGGCCAAATACCTAGGCATGACTCTGGATGCAAGGCTGCATTGAAAGCACATGTGAAGAAGAAGAGAGAAGAACTAGGTATCAGATATAGAAAAATATACTGGTTGATAGGCCGAAATTCTGCTCTCTCAACTTACAACAAGATACTCATCTACAAACAAATCCTGAAACCAATATGGATGTATGGAATCCAACTCTGGGGTTGTGCCAGCAAGTGCAACGTCGATGTAATCCAACGATTCCAGAACAAAGTTTTGAGGAACATTGTCGATGCTCCAAGATTCAGCCGAAACGCCGACATTCACAGAGACCTGGAGGTGGAGTTCGGTGCAACAGAGATTGGGCGCTTCGCACGCAAGCATGCAGTCAGGATCCAACGGCATGAAAATGAAGAAGTCGCTCAGCTACTTGACAACACACATATGCTGCGCAGATTGAAGCGGACCAACCCTTCGAGTTGTGTGGTGCTGTGGAGTGAAAGTGTCAAAAGCAGAGCAGTGTTGATAGTGTGAATGGTGTATATTATAATACATGATACTTTATTTATATATATTACTATTATTATCTAATGTTAATTCCAAGTTAGTTGCTAGAAGTAGTAGTCCTGGTGAGAACTACCTATCTTATTAATATTTAACCCGTTATTATATTAGGAAAAAATTGCTCATTAGTCTTTTTAGACTAGATTGCAATGGGATTAAAAAAAAAAAAAAAAAAACTGATTCGCTTTTGTAGCCTTACTTTGTTTGTATAGCTCACGGAAGCATGGACCATGGTACTCTTTCAAAGTTTTTAATAAATATTATAGTGAAATTGACGACAATATCTTTGTTTTCTTATTATGGAGAGATTTTACATCACCATCAATTCTGCTCATTTTATTAACCTCAAAATAATTTGCTGGAAGCCTTTCGCTGATGACACAATAATGTATGACAACATGTGTATCATGCATTTCCTACGGTTAGTGACCATTCAAAGAGACAATGCATCCGGCTAACCAGCTGAAAAAATATCAGCTCGTCTCAGACGCCCGCATAGCGGGGTAGATGTGGTAAGTGAGCATTATATTATGGTTCAATAATAAATATTCACAATAATTGAGATAAAAATATGTTTGTAGGTCATTATATTTCTACATAGGCCTAACCTACAAACAATTTGGCAACGGTACGGTGCTATAGTGAGGTTCACGTTACAATGGCAGTGTTTGATTAGCAATGGTATTGCTATCCTTGTCAATCATCCAGCAAAAACGGATAGCACTATCTCTTTCCTCGCTCTGCTCTATTGCCAGATCGTCTTTAAACAATGTAGAATTGTTAACAATATAATCGATTATTTTAAACGAGAATGAACAGTTAATGTTACATCAATAACCCTGAATCAGCTACCGTCTATAGAAGGCTTAGGATCGGCAACGTTGTTCTCCTATCTTTCTTCACTGCCATTATAACGTGGACCTCACGATACAGAGTGAGTCATAATAAGTATGGAAACCCTTCAATAAATTGGAGACTGCTGTAGATATAATACTGTGACTTTCAGGATAAGCTATTGGTCAAAAATACTCTACCTTTTGACGTACAACTGAATTTCAACCGCTCATAAGGGGGTGACTTAGGGGTTGTAACTCGAATATTTCAAATGTAAACACCCATTGTGTGGTACACAATTTTGAAGACCTTTTAAAAACAAGAAATATAACATCAATTAAAATGTTCTATGATACCTTTATCCAAAATGGCGGCTGATTAAACTTTATCAATTATCTTTATAAACTAAAACTTCAATCAGCCGCCATTTTGAATTTATCAATTATATCTTTAAAAACTAATACTTCAATCAGCCGCCATTTTGAATTCAAGTATCATAGAACATTTTTATCGACGCCATATTTCTTGTTTTGAAAAGGCCTTTAAAATGATGTTCCACACAATGGGTGTTCACATTTAAAATATTTGAAATACAACCCCTAAGTCACCCCCTTATGAGCGGTTGAAATTCAGTTGTACGTCAAAAGGTAGAGTATTTTTGACCAATAACTTATCCTGAAAGTCACAGTATTATATCTACAACAGTCTCCAATTTATTGAAGGGTTCCCATAAATATGAATCACTCTGTAGAGAAGAATAGTGCTATCTGCTTTATCTAATGACAAACAAGGATAGCAAATCAATATTAATCAGATGCTGACTCTGTAAGGTGAATGTGACTATAGCTGCAATATGCACCACTATAGTGCGGTCCACGTTATAATGGCAGTGGATAAAGATAGGAGAATAGCGATGCCGATTCTCTGCCTTGCCACTGCCTTCTATAGAGGATAACTGATACGGTGTATCTAATGTAATATCAAACTGTTCATTCTAGTAAAAATTAATTATATTTTATTGGCCAAGAAAATATATTATTCAATGATGGAATAAAAACGTTTTCATAACTGAGATCGAATATTTTGTTAATAGTTCTACCTTGTTAAATACTCATTGCTAGCGATCAGACACGTGTCTCTGCTAGCAATTACTGCCGGTAAAATGAGTACAACTGGGATTTCAGTTATGTTATATCTAATTTATTTTTATTATTTCTAGAATAGAGTATATATTCTGAATTTCTGTATGATGTACCCAATTATTATGTGAATTTGTAATTGTATAAATCTTGTATATATGGCAAATAAATTGAAAAAAATACGATCTGGCAACGTTGCGGAGCTAGTAAAGGATAGCGCAATCAGCTTTGTCGAATGATAGACAGGGATAGCAGCACCAATGTTGATCAAATACTGTCATTATAACGTGGACCTCACTATAATTTTTTTAATGTTTAAAAAAATAAATAAATATAGGCTAGTAGAATTAATTGCAAATAATATTGTCGACACTGACCTGATAATGCAGCGTCCGCTCCATCTCGTCTCTCACTCTAGCAACAGCAACTAAATGACAATCCTCCTCCATGCAACCGCTCAGAACTCACTTCGCTCGCTGTGCTGTTCTCGTCTCCTCTCACTCTGCTCACTGCAAACAAAAATCAGCCACATTATGATCCAGTTGTGTAATCAACATCAATTAAATTCAAGATGTAAACAAACAAGCATAGCCTACCATAATGGCCAACTACACATTGTAATCAATCTTCGTATCTTTATGGGCCGGTTACCTATAGTGAGGTCCACATTATAATGGCAGTGTACGATTGACAATACTATTGTCCTTTTCTATCATACAACAAAACTGATAGCACTATCTCTCTCTCGCTTTGCAATGTTGTCTATTTACCAGAATATTTTATAATTACTTTTGACAGTGACTGTACAGAACTGAACAAACCATATTCTCAGCCGCCATTTTTTTACAGATGGAATTAAATAGAGAATGCATTTATTCAAATGCTAATTAATATATAACTATTATTTAACGAAAATCCTAAATAAATGCTGTACATCACCCCGAAGACTTCTGCTACTGCAGACATTGACAACAGGGTTAACAGCTAGATGGAAATTCGATGAGAACTACTATCCAAAAATTAGTTGCCAGCCCGGGAATCGAACCCGGTACCTCCCAATTGCTAGTCAGGAATGCTTACCCTTACACGTAATGCTTACCCTGTTGTCAATGTCTGCAGTAGCAGAAGTCTTCGGGGTGATGTACAGCATTTCTTAGGATTTTCGTTAAATAATAGCCATTTTTTTCTTCATTCTATCAGAATACTTGAGTACACAAGTCGTATAATATTGATTTAAAATGTATTTTTGAAACAATGAAATAATTTTTAAACATTACCTTATGAGAAACACAAATTGAAATACCTGAAATGACATTTTAAAAGTTGATAACCAACCATCCTAGACTTCATCCATGCTTAAGTTAGCCTACCCGTATAGGTTAGACCTACTCGTACCGATATAAATAATATTGAAAAGTTATTTCAGAGTTAATCCATTGAAATTACTTATTTTTAAATATGATTTCTTTTTTTCTATTATTTTTAAAGGAAATTGGAATAGAATACCTACCAAATAACTCAATTTCTGTTGTTTTGAAATGCAGATTGTTGTATCACAGCTTTTTAAATTAGCCGCCATTTCAGGTTTGTATAAGAATAAAAATCGGATCTGTCATGAAAGCAAAAATATATTTTCTTGATCAATTTGACATTAAATTGATTATTTTATCAAGGAAATGATAATTATTATTATTAGATTAAATTTAATGGGATGAATTGAGTAACAGCTGTGTACAGTCAGTGGCAAAATGGAGAGACTTGGCAACGTTTTTCTCCTATCTTTCTTCACTGCCATTATAACGTGGACCTCACTATAGCTCGGGATTTAGCTAAGTGCTAGACTTTAAACAGCTGGAGTCAGAGCTTGAGTCAGACTCTGGAGTCAGAGTCAGTCAATAAGCTTTCCGAAACGGGGCGCAGTCGCAGTCCACGTTTAAATTAAATTTCGAAAAACTAGAAACTTGAACACAAAGTAAAATAAAGAGAACATAGTGTAACATTTGGGCTACTTTGAATCATTTAGGAATGTTTCATTCCGCCAAGGAAAAACATTTCCATTTATAGAAATGGAAAAATAGAGATTATCATAAAAACTGCAACTACGCCCCGTTTCGGAAAGCCAATTTTCTGACTCCAGCTGTTTAAAGTGTAGAACTAAGCTGATTCCCAAGCTCGGAAACCGGTCCTATAAGTATTCAAGTCTTTATTATATTAAAATAAAATCTGCAAATATTCAATGAATAAATAAAAAATATAGTAGCATTGAAGTGGCTTGACAGTGTTTTGAATATCATTGAATAAATAAATGGATTAATTAATATAAATTGTCAGTAAATGACCCATGCTTCACACAGGTCGGCCTATTCTCTGCACGCTGCCAAGTTAGATGAATCGTACTGCACAGTTTATACTGCACAATAATGCTATAATATGAATTATCGTAAGACATAAAACAACCAATTATCACATAGCAATCATAATTATGCAATATTCTAGAACAACAAATATCACGTCACAATATTTGACCGAGCGAAGTGAGGTCTAAGATTCAAGTCGACGATTTGGCATTTCTCTTAATGTTTTTAAATGTTTATATGTTGCGCATTTACGGCGAAACGCGGTAATAGATTTTCATGGAATTTGACAGGTATGTTCCTTTTTTAATTGCGCGTCGACGTATATACAAGGTTTTTGGAAATTTTGCATTTAAAGGATATTATAAAAGGAAAAAGGAGCCTCCTTTATACGCCAATATTAGAGTAAAAATCAGACTAAAATAATTATTTAACATAAATCAGCTGACAAGTGATTACACAGATGTGTGGAGAAGCCAGTCTATTGCTGTATTTCCATAAGGTCTACAGTTTCAATCAGGTACTTGTGGGTGAGAATACTGCGGGAGGTCTACTGTTCAGAGAACTACTGGTATAAGAGTAGTTACAAGTCAATAATTGATGCATCATACCGATCAATTTTATCGGCTTTATATTTAAGTTAATACCAATCCTTGAAATTTGTAATTGTAAGTAATTTTTCAAATATAGTAAACCATACTGTGTTCACTTTCTAGTGTACCGTAGGTCTAATTGTATTTACATCAAAATTAAAATGATTTCAAAGTTAAAACATCTTGCGAAAAATAAAATATGAGTGTTAAAAAAAGTTCTTTGATTTTCAATTTCTATGTAAAGAGTACACCTTAATTATTGAAGTCTACAAACATCGAACCGTTTATTCAACATTGAATAATAAAAATAATGCCCCGTTTCACCAACCTTGGTCAAGGAATTTGAACATGGTTAAAGTCTATCAGAAATAATTCGTTCCACCAACACCAGTTAAGTTTAACCACGGTCAAACCAATGGTTAAGTTTGACTGCCGCCGAACGGGCAATCAAATTATTTGAACGCGGTCAAGACTGGTTCGATCAATTTCCTTGCTTGTTTGTAGGTTACCATATGTTTTTGACGCAATGAAAAATTGCAAAGTTTCTAGTGCGATTGAATTTAGTTGTAGTAAGTTATTTATTAGGTTTGTTCTCGGAATCTTTTAATTAGTAAATTATTAAAGTATAGAAAACAAAGGAAGATTTTGAAAAAGATTTGCTTTACTCTTTTATGACACAGTAGGCCTATATTATTCAATCCTTAGATCAACCTTGCTGCTTCAATGTATCTCATTAGAATTGGAATGTTATTTTGTTCATAAAAAATTGTCAAAAATGATGGTGATTTGTAAATCTCTTTGTATGAAAGTATTCAATTCATATTTGAAATATTATCATAAATTAATGTAGATGTGCGACTATACAAAACGTCTGTGCCAGGGGCGTATATAAGAAAGGGGCCCAGGTGGCCTGCCCCGAAATAATGAATATGAAGAAAAATCAGTACAGTAATTACAGAAAAAAGTACAGTAATCTGAATTTTTGACAGTAAATCACCCTCTGAATATGAGCAGCGAAACTGATATTAAGTATCATGGGGTGTTAATATATAACAAAATTTAATTTGAATTTTCATTTAATAATAATAATTATTAATTCATTATCATTTGAAAAATTGCAATATCTCAGTAATTTCCATCCATAAAAATCAGATGTAGCCAATAGCAAACATGTTGACCATGTTCAGATTTGACCGACGGAGTTTTGATCAATCCCGAATTTTTGACAGTAAATCACCCTCTGAATATGAGCAGCGAAACTGATATTAAGTATCATGGGGTTTTAATATATAACAAAATTTAATTTGAATTTTCATTTAATAATAGTAATTATTAATTCATTATCATTTGAAAAATTGCAATATCTCAGTAATTTCCATCCATAAAAATCAGATGTAGCCAATAGCAAACATGTTGTTCAGATTTGACCGACGGAGTTTTGATCAATCCCGAGGTTGGTGGAACAGTTGTATGTTTCAACGAGTGATCAAATTTTGACTATGGTCTAATTGACCATGGCTAGGCTATATTTGATCAAGGTTGGTGAAACCGGGCATGAGTCTTATATAAAAATTTAGGAGTGAAATTCTCAATCAATTTTGTGCAAACAATATTTTCAAAACATAAATAAAATGCACAAGATTATGATGTAGCCTACCTGATTGGAACGAGTCTCGAGCTTCGTCCCACAGTGGTGAGAAGTAGGTGTGTGTGGGGGGGGGAAAGACTGGACCCCCTTATCCTCGTGCAACCTGAACGACTGGACTCGATCAACCTGAAAACATAGACCAACACATTAGAAATGAATTGCTAAATCCCAAATCAAAACAAGACTGCATTCTCATCACCCCAGAATATTTCTATTTGAAACTAAAAAAAAATAAATTACAGAGACAGAGTAGGGGGATTCTACTATATTATTCCACAGTGAACATGCTAGTACTAAAAAGTGGATAATTAATTTTTATTAACATCAAAATAATAACATGATAGTGACATAAACCTTTGGCATTGACAGAGATTGAGAATTTGGACTATATTTTTCGAAACTGTGTTAGAAATAAATAGTAAGGGGCTATGCCTGTTTTTCTTTCAATACGTATTTTTGTGATTAAATTGAATGAATAAACACCATCAGTATGTTAACTATTATAAAACGGAAAGCATTGATATATCTCACTAATGTGATATCTTAATATTGTATTCAATCACTCAATTAATAAAGATTTTTATTCTTCTTATTCAGTGTCGGTTGCACAAAAGCCGGTTAAATTTTAACCGTGATTAATTTCACGAGAAACAATCGGGGAAGCCCTTTTTTATAAGACCGCTTCTGATTGGTTTTCTTGGAATGAATCACGATTAAAATTTAACCGGCTTTTGTGCAACCGGCACTCAGAATTACACAACTTCTAGAAAGGAACCGCAGGCTTCAACTCGCTGAACAACGTATTGAATAGAGGCACACCATCAACAGTACACATTGATTAAAAGCCGCAAAACCTGAGCCTTATTAGAAATTTCAAAATTCAACCGAATAAAATTGCAAGATTCAGCCCGCTTGCACAAAAATCTGTTAAATTTTAATGTTGATTAAATGATACTTAAACCAATCAGACAAGTATTCTCTTCAAAGAATCCTTCTCTGATCTGTATTCATGGCATTTAATAGGAGTGGCCGTAGTCGAGTGGATCAGATGCTGGCTTTATGATTCAGAGGCCCGGGTTCAAATCCCGGACCGGGCAAGATATTTATCTCGGGCCACTCCCGTGTTTCAGATGGACACGTTAAGCCGTCGGTCCCGGCTGCCTAAAAAGCAGTCGTTAGGTCATGTCAGAGGCCCTGAAATTGATCAGTTGCGACCTGAAAACTCTGACACCAGACCTGAGCCAGCCATATTTTGTTATAACTAAACAGACTTTGGGCAACCGGGCCACAGAGGCATGTGACAAGACTCACCTGTCATGCCCTACTTGGAGGCTTCGGGCGATGACAGAAGGGTGGAGTGACGTCACGATGCCCGCCCGCCCAGCTCACATCAGCATCCAGGCATCCACCTCCTCCAATCCACTTCATACCTACAACAAATAATGAAATGCATTGAAATTTAAAGAACTCTTTTTCCATTATGTAGGAGTTTTACATAAATAAATTCAATAAAACCATAATGATAAATACGAGTTTATGCCATAAAATATAGAAATATAAGTATGCTACATTTTATGAAAACCAATCTCATTGTCTTATCCAGTCTGCTTCACTTTCTTTGCTGAGGCTGATGCCCACATGATCCTTGGGCTTGTGAGTGTGTAATGAGACGGATGATGATGAGAGATAAGTCGACCTACAGCTGGAACGAAGTGGGTTCCGAACCACTGGGAAGCGATTCAATTATATTTAGAGGAGTCAGCTCTTCAAGAGGTCAACCTTATAACGGGAGTAGCAGACGCATGTATCTTATCATATCGAAAAATTCTCAACTTCAACACAAAATCTCAAGCATCAATTCCTAAGTGACGACTGTAGCCGCGCTGTATAAAGGTGCGTACAGACTTTCGTTCCGCTCCAAGACCGAACGTCACTCCAGCAGAGCGATTGATGATCGACCGGCGAGCAACAATGGTTCGACCGGGGAACGCGAGAAGATCTACCATCTTCCGTAACGTTCATGATCGGTGCGAGTAGAGAGCGGAGGCGGAGCGATTGCTGTGCGATGGTGGTACGTGGGCGGTAGGAGGGAGGAGCGTGCTCGGTGCGGGTTGGAAGCACGAGTATGTGTACGCAGCTTAAGGGTAACCGTCCACTGGAACCGTATTCAACGGATCCGTTCGGCCGTTGGATCGGACGAATCTGCCGAATATGGTCGTCCATTGGAACCGTTTACGTCAGTCTAGTTCAGTAGAAGCCAATTGTTGAATTTACTACTATCATAGCCACCAAAATTTTACATAAACAATTATTATTATATTGAGATTTTGAAAATTGAATAAACAAATAACCACTAAATTATTTATTCATTACAATAATCTTACCTTCAGTTCCTATTTGTTCAGCAATCTTTGTCCACAGATTCCTTTGAACATCACGACGATGATATCTTTTGTCTCCCATATCCCACAATCGAACATGCTCTTGAACCAAACTTATCAACTTTCATTGTCCATAGTTACAACTTTATAAAACATAACAACTTCAAAAAACAAAAACAAAGAAGACTGTGAAACGATTTCAAGTTAGGAACACTTTGTTGTCTCTGCTCGACTAGCTAGTTCGGCCGGAAAATCCCATTCAATTCGAATCGAAAAATAGATCGGCCGTATGAATCTGTTGCAATGGACGAGCATCTATTCCTTTCTTTGTTGGGTGATCGTTCGGTAGTTTTCGGCCGATGCTAGTTCGGACGATATCGGTTCCAGTGAACGGCCCACCTCGAGGGCTGCACTCTATTACTATATTTTATTGTAGTCTATACATGTCGACTATGGCCTAGAATAATATAAAGTAATACAACTGTTACTACAGCCTAGAGTCGTCGCTTAGGAATTGTGTGGGCCGTCCACTAGAAACACCGTTCTAGTTCGTCCGAACTAGCATCAGCCGAAAACTACCGAACTCGTCCGAACGATCACCCAACAAAGAAAGGAATAGATGCTCGTCCATTGCAACAGGTTCATACGGCCGTTTCCGGCCGATCAATTTTCCGATCCGAATTGAACGGGATTTTCCGGCTCTATCCGGCCGAACAAACTAGTCTAGCTGAGACAACAAATTTGTTCCTAAACTAAAATTGTTTTACAGTCTTGTTTTTTTTTTTTATATAAGTTGTAACTATGAACAATGAAAAGTTGATAAGTTTGGTTCAAGAGCATGTTCCATTGTGAGATATAGGAGACAATATCATCGTCGTGATGTTCAAAGGAATCTGTGGACAAAGATTGCTGAACAAATAGGATCGGAAGGTAAGATTATTGTAATGGATAACTAATTTAGTGGATATTTGTTTACTTAATTTTCAAAATCTCAATATAATCGTTTATGAAAAATTTTGGTGGCTATGATAGTAGTTAATTCAATATTCAATAGTTCAGCCTACTCAACTAGACTGACGTAAACGGTTTCAATGGACGACCGATTTCGACCGAATTAACGGCCGGCAGATCCAACGGCCGAACGGATCTGTTGAAAACGGTTCCAGTGGACGGTTACCCTTGGATCTTGACTAGCATTTTAAAAGTAAGTACTTGCAAGTCAACTAGACTTCCCTCTAGCATGAGGGCTGTGAAACAGGCTAAAAAAACGTTTTACTGGTAATATTTTGAAAAGTTTGTCGATTTGTATACCTTTAGTTATAAAAATTAAAAAAAGTTTTAGAAATGTTTCCTCTGATGATTACTTTTCGTGATATGAGCGTCTAAGTTTAAATTTTTGAAACATATAATTTCAAATTTTGTAAGAGATAAATTCATGAAATTTGACAATTCCTCACAATATTGTTGATGAATAAATGAACATTTCTTTAAAAATATCAATTTTTGAGTTACGGTATCTAAGTTTAAAAAGATTGTCTCATATAGAGCAATTTTTTGAAAAAGGACAATTTCTCATATAAAAAATTGTCTTATATAGAGCTATTTTTTTAAAGCTTATAAAAGCTATTTTTTCCATCAACAATATAGTCGGTCCCGGCTGAAGTATAACAGTCGTGAGGCTCTTTGACGGCTTGAATGATATATTCAGGCGATATGGGACCTTTGCGCAAGGAACTCTCCACTAACAAAAGCCATACTTTTACTTTTTACCATAAAGAATGTACCGTCAAAATTTCATGAATCAAACCCTCGCCGTATTTGAAATGATCAGTTTCAAAAATTGAAACTTGAAGCGCGCACATCACAAAAATTAATTATCAGAAAAAATATTCAAAGTATTTTTCTTTATTTTGATAACTCGATAGTATACAGATTGAAAAACATTGAAAAATATCACAAATAGAAAGTTTTTTTTTAGTCTGTTACAAAGCCTCAAATAAACGCCGTAAATAATAGAAGTGGAAGTCTCCAAGGTAATAAATTTCAAACCCATAATCTGCTAAATTTAAACCCGTAATACAAAGTATCATACCCATCCAGTTATTAAAACTATATACTTACTACCAAAAAATTTTAAATTCATAAAATATTAAGATCAAAATAAATTATATTTCATTGAATAAAATGTTTTGAATTCAACTATCTAACACAGCACCAAAAAGATATCACTTCCCTTAAGAAGTTCCTTTCAGTTGAAAATTCTAATTATAATATTTTTAGACTCAAGGATATAGGACTGAATATAAAAGAATAACTGATAATAATAAGTGAAGTCAATAATAAACGTACAAAATTCAGAAGACTGGATAAGATTTTACAAACCTGATATTCAGAAATGATCGAAGTCAACTCACCAACTTTATAAACAAACACATTCACACAGAAAAATATACTTCTAAGTTTATTTAAATCTACAAAAATAAAGAATTCAAGTCGAATTATTAGTTATTTATACAGGAAAATATAAAGAACAATGTAAATCACTCCGAACGCCCGAAGACTTCTGCTCAATCTGCTGTTTGAATTGAAATGACAGTTGACTTTGACAGTTTGATTGAAGAGGCGACTATTGAAGCTGACTCAAGATCATGATAGCAGTGACGGAAAGTTCGGATCACTTTACTGATCCGAGTCAATCGGTCTCGTTCACTACCGCAACCCGCACAATTGAACCGTTCACATTCAATGAAAAACGATTCTTCTCAACTCTCTACGAATCAGAAATGAATCTATTTCAATTTTTAATATGACAACTTGAAAATAATAACAAATAAATCATTTAAATTGCATCATGGCTTATCCGCAAAAACAATTGAATTTTGAATGAGTGTGATCCGGATCACTCGTTCAATCTGAACGGGTCATGACCGAACGACACATCTCTAATTTTCAATACAACTAACCTAAATCTCATGAACATAACCTAAAAATTGCAATCTACATTTCTATTTTAATTTTCAATATGAAAACTTGAAAATAATAACGAAAAAATAATTTTAATTGCATCGTAGTTTATTAGCAAAGACAAAAAATTTAATTGAAAACCCTAGCACAAATAGACTACTATTGCAGCATGATAATATGAAGTACAGTAGCCTAAATGTAAGGAGATTGAAATAAGTAAGTCTACTATTTAATAGCCTTAGCTTATGAAAAGTAAAATATAGCCTACAAAAGGGTAAGTTATAGTAATAAATTGATAACTATCCATACCTTAATTCATAAACGGTAACGGTGAAATCATGTATCACTAACACCAAACTTGACTTGCAATTTCACTACACTGCTATCAAAAACACAACCCCTAAATTGAACATATCATTCTGTTACACAGTTAGTAAACTTATTCGCGATAATAGATTTAATAATTACCATGAAACTTGATAGAAAGAAATAAGAATACGATTAGCAATGTGAACAGCAGTCTAGCCAGTTGCCAGTTGTTACAAGGTACAAAGAGAACTGCTTGCAGTCACCCACAAGACAGAGAAAGTTGGTTCTAACAGCCAATAAGAGAGCGGCTTACATATTCAGCCAATGAGAGAGCGGCTTACATATTCAGCCAATCAGAGAGCAGGATACATTCTATGACCTTCTATCACCTTCCTTCAACCTAACCAAATTTCAATATGGCGTGACTCTAATTGAGATTTGTTTTAATAAAACTGTTAGGCTTAATAATTTCATAACCAGAACTACCCTTCAACGGAGAGCCTGTTGATCACAATGCAATGAATTTGGAAAAAAATTGAAACACTTAGTTTCAACTGAATAATAATATAAGTGATGAGGTATGATCTTGGTTAATTTCATACCTTGATTTCAGTCCATAGAATAAACACCTTTCACCAACACAAAACTCATATTTACAGCAAATTATCACTACAGCATAATAAAATACATAACAAGAGTTCTTTATCAACATATTCATCACAATTAACACATTATTTATATGAATAAATAAGACATTTACAAGGGAAACACTAGCATCTCTGTCTATCCGTGAAGAAGAACGTCGTGTGGTGTGTGGTGAACTAACAAGACAAGTTGCAAATACCACTCTAGTCAAAAAAAGTATAGTCACCAAGACAGCCAATCAGAGACCGGCATTTCGGTCACGTGGTCAATGACACGTCGCGACGCTCTGAGACAAGCACCTTCAACCTCAACTAACCAAATTTCAAGATGGCTTGAATCTACTCGATAATTTTACAAATAAACTTCAAAATAATTTCACCACCAGAAAATTACTTTCCCTTATCGGAGAGCCTATTACTAATGAAGATAAGATTCCTCCATTCATTTTAGGAATTTTGAAACACTTTCCAGGAGCTTTACTGGTAATTTCAAGAGAATAAAAGTGGAAAATAAATATTTATCAACTAAAATATGCCAGCAAGGCCGGCGGACATCTTGAAACCAGGTAGAGGTTTCTGGGTAGAGCGATTACAAAATCCTACAAAGCAGTTACTTTTGAAATGAGCACACAAATTCCGAATTAAGCTTCAGATAAACTGTATATCAGAAGATATATTAATTCCATGGAAATTAATTGAAATTTTATGAGATCATCACGCATTTTCCTGTTAGTTTACAGTATTCAAATATCTCACAGGTTACAGACTAGTTGTATTTCAACACTAGATGAACAATGAAAAGATTTTGCAAGACTAGAATTCTAAATAAACAAGTATTGGATAATAAGATTCAATTTATAACATGATGCATGAGTTATGATTGATGACTATTACATTACATACCTGCATAAAGACCAGGTTGCAGAGGGGAATATCACTGACACAAAATTAATCACATCTATTTCACAGCCACATTAACACTACTCCGAAATAAAATACATACAAGGGAGCGCTTAATGAAGATATTCATGATAATGCCACAGTAATTAGTGCATTACTTATTCAAAAGTAATAAGAGGATAACGAGAGACAACCACTGGCATTTCAACCTATTCGAGAATTGGGCGTGTGCGTGTTGAAGCAAGACAAGCCAAGCTCTCTCTCCTTCTACTGACGTCAACAACTTCAAAATGTCGAAAATCTTTGATCTATTCATTCTAATTACCAAAAAATAATCCCTCTACCTAAAAATTACTATCCCTGATTGGAGAGCATGTTTCTAATGTGAATACGAACCCCCATATCATTCTAGGTATTTTAAAACACGTCCCAAGAGTTTATTTAGCAGTTGAAACAATTTACTAGTGGAAAATATAATCAATTACCAAAAATCTACCATCAACCAAGACAGACATGTTGAGGGTGGTGGAGGGAAAAGGGAAATTCTCTTTTCCCACTTTGGGAACTACTGGCCTATTCTAAACAACACTATATTACAGAGAGAAATAATAAATTATTGCTGTGGTGAAATTAATACCGAATACTGAGGGTGATGATGCCCACATAAACTCTTAGGCTTGTGCGCGGGTAATGAGTAAGAGGGATGATGATGATGATGAGAGATGACGACTACTACTTTTTAGGTACGGTAGTCGGGACCGACAGCTTATCGTCTCCTCCAAAAGACGGTAATATCTTTTATGAAATATATCTTTTGTGAACCTATTAGGATGCAGTATTTTGGGCTAGTTCCTAAACAAATTCAAGGTCTTTTGAAAATTCATGTAAATTAATGGAAATAATATTCAATAAATAAATTTTTGCTAATAAATGTTAGAGCGGATTTTGAAGTATGATTACTAATCGAAAAATACAACAATATTCAAAATACTTTTGCTAATTTTCAATTTCTTATTTACGGCTACTAGCATGTAAAAATTAAAATCTTCAATTATTTTTGCTAAACTTTGACAGTCACTATAACTGTTATATTGAGTCGATTTACAAGCAGCTTGCGCCAAGTTAGATACTTTGTGTGGAGGGGTAAGCAGGTTTCATTTTAATTATGAAAAATCATGGTTAAAAATTGAAAGTAAATTAAAAATAATCAGGACTATAACCCTCGGGACATTTCGACAAACCTATAGCATGTAAAAAAAATTAAAATCTTAAATTATTTTTGCTAAACTTTGACAGTCACTATAACTGTTATATTGAGTCGATTTACAAACAGCTTGCGCCATGTTAGATACTTTGTGTGGAGGGATAAGCAGGTTTCATTTTAATTATGAAAAATCATGGTTAAAAATTGAAAGTAAAAAAAAAAACAGGACTATAACTCTATAGTGAGGTCCACGTTATAATGACAGTATTTGATCAACTTTGGTTTTGGTATCCTTGTCAATCATTCGACAAAGCCGGTGGTACTATCCTTTTCTAGGTCCACAACGATGCCAATTATGTTTTTGACAGTGTAGAAATATAATTAATTAATGCAGAGAATCGGCATCGCTATCCTTCTATCTTCATCCACTGTAATATAACGTGGATCTCACTTTAGGGACATTTTGACAAACCCACATCAAATACCGTACTAAATACAATGCCTACTGAAAACGGCGGTGAATACCAAACAAACAAGAATCTTTCAAGAGAAAACAAGAATCTTTCAAGAGAAAGTGGCGTTTTGCTCAGTAGAGGGTCACTCAACACAACAGACAACAACTCAAGCTACTGATAGATGAGACAGATGCAAAATATGATAAGATAAAAGTATTACAAACCTTGTACTGTACATTCTCAGCTGAAGCAATTACAAACCTTCTACAGTACACTCACAGCTGAAGCAATGCTTTCTATGAAAAGCACTCGTTGATCAACATAATACATTTCATACAGCTTTTAGACAACATTTCTAATATCTGACACGATATTGATCCAGCAAAATTGCTCCACATGAAACTGTGTGGCTCATATTACACCAAGCCACCAGTGGGACGCCAGAGAGCAACCATTGTAAAGCAAGTTCGGACACCAGTGAGACACCACGATTGGTGACCCGAGTGAGACACCAGCCGGCCGCCAGGATCTGGTGTCTCAGCTGGCGACCCTATAGTCAGGTCCTTGTTATAATGACAGTATTTGATCAACTTTGGTTTTGGTATCCTTGTCAATCATTCGACAAAGCCGGTGGTACTATCCTTTTCTAGGTCCACAACGATGCCAATTATGTTTTTGACAGTGTAGAAATATAATTAATTAATGCAGAGAATCGGCATCGCTATCCTTCTATCTTCATCCACTGTAATATAACGTGGATCTCACTTTAGGGACATTTTGACAAACCCACATTAGAACAAAGCCAATGATATACTGAATGTATTAAAAAAATACTCCAATGGAAAATTCGAAACCGTTTATGATCTGGAAAGAAAACGGAGTTCAAACCGTTTATGATCTGGAAAGAAAACGGAGTTTAGCATTTCAACAATCTATAACTCGCTTATTAGACTAGTTGAAAATTTCACTTTTTCTCACTCAATGTAGAATTAATAATCAATTAACAAAATATTTCACCTTAATTATAAAAATTCATTATGAAACTATTGAAAAATATAATTTCCTGATTAAAAAAATACAATTGATTATTTTAAACGAGAATGAACAGTTAATATTACATCAATAAACCTGTATCAGCTACCGTCTATAGAAGGCATTGACAAGACAGAGGATCGGCAACGTTGTTCTGCTATCTTTCTTCACTGCCATTATAACGTGGACCTCACTATATGGTATTTAATTTATTTATGAAAACATGGAAGCAAACAGGATTTCTCCCGAAAATTGAATCCAAAACACAATAATTACAAATATTCACATGAGAATAGTAAGTTGTAATGAACGCAATAACAACTAATGCCCCGCGACTTGCTCGGACACTTGGCGACCCACTGGTGGCCGAATGTGGTACAAGCCTATAGTGAGGTCCACGTTATAATGGCAGTGGAGAAAGATGGAAGAACAGCGTTACCGATAACTGGAATTGCCTTGGAACTGCCTTCTATAGCACCTGATACCGATATATTAGATGCAATATTAACTGTTCATTCTTATTAAAAATTATTTCATTACTCAGGAAAATATATTTTTCAATTATGAATAATAAATTTTCATAATAAATTAAGATAAAATATTCTGTTAGTTAAATACTTTTCTACATTGTTAAAAAAAGATAGAAAAGACCAGCGCTAACTGCGTTTTCGAGTGATAGACAAGGATAGCAACGCCAATGTTAATCAAATACTGCAATTATAACGTGAACCTTACTACAAACATGAAATTATTTTGTGGGAAACCGGTGACCTAAATACGGTCCCAGGTGGATTTTAAACTGGGGTATGATATGATGACAGATTAGGAACTAGACATTTTTTGAAAATCATTTTTGAGTTTTCACTGTTAACGGGTAAGCCCACATGAATCTTAGGCTTGTGCAACTGAAACGTCAATTTTTAGGTTCCGAATCAGAGGGAGGTAATTTTGAAGGTAAACAATAATTCAAGTAAGACTGATGAGATGGGTTGCAAGTCACAGAAAAGTTATTAAAAAGCAAATAACTGAACTTGAAGACAAAATCACAGCAATGATCCATTTCATCTGTATTGAATAAAAATATTTGAAGTGTCACAACCACTTGGATTACACCAGCGAAGTACTAGTATCGGTTGTTACACCATTCACAATAGTCAGCTTCATTTACTGGATGATTTTATAAAAAATCGAGAAAGAAGTACCTGAAGTTTAACCGCTTTCTTCTATCTCAATCATTTTTATAATTATTGATATGTGATATTTATTAAAATAAAGAAATATAACTTGAGAAAAATTAATTATAACAATCCAAGTGGTTGTGTTAAATTCAAAATTTAAAAACTCGAGGCAAAACAGATGTCTATCAGTTTTATTTAATAATTCTCTACAATAATAGACACAGGCATTAAACATTATCAGCATACGAGCGTCAATTCACTAATATTTATTACTGCACAAGAGGCTATGTAATAAATGGGATATCGGCTCAGTTTCTGACTATCCTACATTAAATAGCATATAGAGGAATGGGTAAGAAGAAAAACTCATTTAAAATTATAAATTACTTCAACGATTTCAGTTTTTTCTTTTGTTATGAGATTTCTCAAGTCACTGAATATTTTTAGTTGATTGAAGAGATTAATAATATTTAAAAAAAAAATCATTGAATCGTCCATAGCGAACAAGCTCTCCTTGGCTCAACGGCGTCTATTGCATTGAAAATTATGAATTCAATAAAATAAAATATTTGGCAGCTCCACAACAACTCAAAAAGAGCCATCGATTCTGAAGCATTGCATTCGTCATGCCGGCACCACACTCTCGTCAAGTCACTTGTCAAGCGGCTCGCTGTATACATATATATGGTGGGATTGAAGACGAGCGGTGCCATAGCAGCCATCCACACTTTAGGGCTCGACGTCATTTGTACGCACTTGACAAGAGTGTGGAAGCGGATGATACCTGTAAGATTTGCAGTAATTCATAGAATGAAGCTACTGTTCAACTCACACGTTTTTCGGTAGTATTTCATCAACATCACTTGGCTCCACATCACATTCAACAATAAACACAAGCGCATCAGATGAGATCCAGTTTTGTAATAAGCTGCAAGACCAATTATAGGCCTGCAAGAAATATTCAAAGCTCAGTAGAACTCAACAGAATACAATGTGAAGATAGGGAGGTATTCTACAACACTCACCAGCTGTCAAGAGGCACACTTGAAGGCTCTGGTCTATGACTCAAGTCACATCAGGTTGTCCAGTTCATATCAGCATCGATGCATTGCACTGAGAAATGTCGTCATGTCGTATCTCTCCATCTCCAGCAAACTGGTTCATCCCTGAACAAAATAGGAAAGGCATTGAAATTTTGGGGAATTAACAATCACATTTAACATAGTCTATTCATAATCAAAAGATTAGCAACTTGAAAACGGAAACAATCAGGTAGGCCTGGTAATATTTAAGCCGATCAATCTATTCATATATTTTTGAAGTTGATGGTGATAAAAATCTCCGAAAGGTTAGATGATAATGCATGTATCTAAATGCTGTGCTCAACTCTTAGGCTGGCCACACACCGATTAGTCAAGACAAGACTAGTCACGTTTAGTCACAATACTTCACATAGTTGCTTATGACGCAACTCACACTGATTAGTCATTGTAATTAGACATGACTCCATAAGCAGCAATGTGAAGTATTGTGACTAAGCGTGACTAGTCTTGTCTTGACTAATCGGTGTGCGCCCAGCCTTACTTCGCTGCTCCACTATGAGAATACATAATGTATAAATAATAAACAGTAGAGACCAAAATAACAAAAAAATGCAAGTTATTCGGGGGCCGGTCAACAAGTGGCCACCCTTCCAAGGGAAGTGCAGAGCACTTGTCATCGAATTACAGTTCAATACAAACAAAAATAAGAGCAAATCAATACTATAAAGGACCTTCATTCCTACAACATAGAATATGCGAAAACATTAACATTTTGGAAAATTCATCATCAAATTTAAATTGAGCTTGCGAAGAATCATAAAAAATGTGTGAAAATGTTTACTAGATTCATGAAATCTGAATAATATTTATTTGGATATGTATCATACATTTATTAATTCAGGATATATAAAAAGAACTAATTCCAAAAAGTATAGTGCAGCTAATGAACTTCAAGATTAATTACATTTTCAACCAATTTTCACTTCATGACTCCAACTAAACGGCTGACCTTGGGATGTTGGATGTCTCCAGTTGACTCAACTCATCCGACTAGACATCAAGCATTCGACCCAACATCCCATTCACGGTCCAACGTCGAATCCAACATTGAATGTTGGGCCTCAAATTGTACAAGATAAGTGAATGGACCGCTTTAGGTTCACGTTTGAAGAACCAGCCAATCAGAGAGCTTTCACAGAGAGAAAGTTTGCAACGGTGTAGCTGTTTTGACAAAGAGATACTGTAGAGTGTAGAGAAAAGATAGCATGAGAAAATACCCCATGGTTTGTAGAATTCATTCAAAGTATGGAAGTTTTGTATCAAATGTTGGTGTTATGTATCAAGTTATGATACTGTATCATTTTGTGATTGATACGGTATCATTCAGGGTGATACTATAGAGAAAAGATAGAATAAGAAGATATCCCATGGCATAGGGCGTTAATATTCCAAATTTCAATGTTAACTCAAGCCGATAGTCCTAGTAGTTCTTTTTCGTGAAGTTATTTGACTCTGGTTGTCTCTTAAGTAGAGCGTACACTAGGTCGGTGTCCGCGGTGCGAAGAATTTTCGACCTGGAATTAAATACATGTGTTCAAATGTACCTCAGTGCACTAGGAGCGTAGTGAGGTCCGACCCCGCAGAGTCCAGAGACCTTTCGAGATCCGCGCCGCGCTCCTTCTGCACGGAGGTCAGGTCGGAAATTTTCCGCGCTCGGGTAGCTTCGTGAGTGCTCGGCTGTTTCCGACCTCAGCTTTAGTATACAGCCTGCTGTTCTGTCGTCTTGCAGTTAACATTCTAATCAATTACCTACGATTACGGTAAGTTAATGGGATGTACCAACATTTTCTCTTTTTTCATTGATAGTTCCTCTTTCTCAGCTTCATCGACAACTGCCAAAAATAACATTTCTTCATCAGAGTCATTCATCACTCACGTCTGCCACTTTATCACAACCTCAAATTAGAACTGACTCCAATTAGAACTCTTGACTTTAACAACTATATCTTAATTGAAATCGCAATTGACAAGTCTACATCACGACTAACTAGTCCAAAACGGCGCCGAGCCGCACCGCGCCGCGCTCGTTGTGCACGGACCTTCCATTTTCCGCTCTCCTGCACGCCGCGCCGCTCCAACGACCTAGTGCACCCCCCTCTTTATAAGGCCGGTTTCCGAGCTCGGGATTTAGCTAACATAATGAAGATTACAGAAATATCAAAGAAAATAAATACAGTAAATTATGTATACAAAGAACGGAGGACGATTATGTGGGGAAAAAGATTGACCACTTGGGGCCGGTTTCCGAGCTCGGGATTCAGCTACGTTCTAGGCTTGAAGCAGCTAGAGTCAGAAAATTTGCTTTCCGAAACGGGGCGTAGTCGTAGTTTTTATGATAATCTTCATTTTCTCAATTCTATAATTGGAAACGTTTTTCCTTGACGAAATGAATCATTCCTAAATAATTCAAAATAGCTGACACTTTACACTATTTTCTCTTTATTTTAATTTGTGTTCAATCTTCTAATTTTCCGTCATTTAATTTAAACGTGGACTGCGACTACGCCCCGTTTCGGAAAGCAAATTTTCTGACTCTAGCTGCTTCAAGCCTAGAACGTAGCTGAATCCCGAGCTCAGAAGCCGGCCCATAATGTACCGTTCTTAGGCTCGCCGCAAAGTGGACCCACGCCACTCCAATCCACGCCTTGGGATGTTTTGTAAACCATTGCTATAGAATTATTCATGATCAATCAGCTGACAAGTGGATTATTCATTGCATGTATTATTATCATTTCACATATGTCTGGAGAAGCATAGCAAGGCGTGGAGTTGTTTCTTTTCTGGTTCAAAATTTTGTAAAATTACTCAAAAATTTCCAATTTATAGAGATTTGAGTGAGATATTTTTGTTGTTAGTTTTAAAATATCAAAATTTAACATTTTTAGTTTATTCATTAGTTTTGAAGTGTAAATTGGAATTTTTAAGTGAAAAGTGAAATCCAACCTCCTTTTTTGAGACTTTTATTTGTAAAAATTTGGGAGAAGACAGTTTTGGGCTATGCCTGTTGTCTTCTCCCAATCATATTTTAATTATGATTTGTGATTGTGAATAAAATAAATAAATAAAAAATACCACGGCGTGGGTTGGAGTGGCGTGGGTCTACTTTGCGGCGGGCCTTTAAGGCTCACCCGGTCAAACCAGTAATAATTGACCGAGCGAAGTGAGGTCTAAGATTCAAGTCGACGGTTTGGCATTTCTCTTAATGTTTAAATGTTTGAATGTTTAAATGTTTACATGTTGCGCATTTACGGCGAAACGCGGTAATAGATTTTCATGAAATTTGACAGGTATGTTCCTTTTTTAATTGCGCGTCGACGTATATACAAGGTTTTTGGAAATTTTGCATTTCAAGGATAATATAAAAGGGAAAAGGAGCCCCCTTTATACGCCAATATTGGAGTAAAAATCAGACTATAGAATTATCCATCATAATCAGCTGACAAGTGATTACACAGATGTGTGGAGAAGCCAGTCTATTGCTGTATTTCCATAAGGTCTATAGTTCCAATCAGGTACTTGTGGTGGATGAGAGGTGTGAGGTACTTGCGTGAGGTCTACTGTTCACAAAACTACGCGTGGCCAGTACCTTCTATTCTAGGTACCTTGGTAGACAGTTTACTATAAAGGTGCGTACAGATGTACGCGCCGCGAACATGAGCAATTCACTTTTAATCAGCTGATGCCAAGCTTTTTATATCTATATCGTATACCGTTTCTGTAAAATTACAGATATAGTCAGCTGATTAAAAGTGAATTGCTCATGTTCGCGGCGCGTATATCTGTACGCACCTTAATACTACCCGTTCAAAAACATCGAACATCTTGATAATTAAATTGTTGTATAAATTAGAATAGGACCCGTTTTGGGCGTAAGTTAGCCTGTGGTACTTTTCTGTAAGTTGTGTAATTCTGAATGATTGAATAAATAAGAATAAAAATAAATAAATAAAATGTATTTTTCCATCAACGTAGTAGACAGTTGCAGCCAGACCTGATAACAGCGCTCACACTCACATTCCGGGACGACACGTCACGGTACGATATAGGACAGAAAGCTCCATGTTTATTTAGGATTTTTTTCTAGAAATTTTAAATTGATGAATTTTTTATTATTATTTTTGAGGAAACATAACAACAGGTCAATGTAACTTACTGAGCGCGAGGTCTACTGTTCACAGAACAACTAGTAGTTAGTAGTCGACTGTAATCAGCTTGAGTTAACAGTGAAACTTGGAACATAAACGACCTACACCATGAGACACCTTCTTATACTATTATTTTTCTATGCTGATTAATTTAGATAAAATAGATTGGGCATTAAAGTCAAATATTCTGGAATGTACAGTTGATGGACAAAGGGGTCGTGGGAGGCCCCGGCTACAGTATCTGAGACAAGTGACGAAGGATCTGGGTGCTATGAGCTACAGTATGTACAATGGCAAGAGAGTAGCAATGGACAGATTCGCATGGCAGGCTGCCAACCAATCAAACGATTCAGCTGAAACAAGAAGAAACTCGCTGTGTATCATCAGCCTGCAACGTACACTTGATGCCATCACATTAGACCAACTGAACGTCTTAACTTCCAACTTGTTTTACTTTCTAAAAAAATTGTCAAAATAGGCACGTCGTGATGAACTGAGATCGTGAGCAACTGAGACCCTTCCGGAGCAACGACAGGCAACAGGTAGGTGTATAGAGAACCTGTGCCAGACTGCTTTGGCTCTTGAAGCTGTGCAAAGGCTAAAAATAAACATTTTTCTTGTGATATTTTTCAAAGTTTTCCCAGGAAAACATTTTTTCTGATCATTACTTTTATATGAGCTAGAGTATGAGCGCCTAGAGTTTAAATTTTTGGGACAGAACATTTCAAATTCTACAGTATTGTTGATCTAGTAAAACTTTCCTGAAAATATCAATTTCTAAGATAGTTATTCAATTTAATAAAAAAGACAAAAAATAAATTGAATAACTTTCTCAAAAAATGATATTTTTAGAAAATTTTTGTTTTACTAGATCAACAATACCATGATGAATCTATCCTCTAAATCTCATGAATTTATTTCTTACCGAATTTGAAATGTTCTGTCCCAAAAATTTAAACTTTAGGCGCTCATATCTCAAAAAGTAATGATCGAAGAAAAATGTTTTTCTGAGAAAACTTCTTAATTCTGATAGCTTAATAGTATTCAAATCGAAAAACTTTGAAAAATATCACCAGTGAAAAGTTTTTTTTTAGCCTTTGCACAGCCTTAAGCTTAAAGAAAGCAGCGCAGAAAAAAACAACAAATAATTATAGAAACAAAAACCTAATCTCAATTATACAAACAAATAATTTTTTGCTTGAAACCTTTCGCTGAAGACACAACAAGTAAAACAGTTTGTAAAAGAAACAGTAAATTCGTATGACTTTTGTTGGTAGGGAGTCCCTTGCTGATAGGTTCACGTCACCTGAATATATAATTTAAACCAGTAATGGGCTTTACGACTATCATAATTCATCCGGGACCGACAACATAACGTGTCCATCCGATAACAGTTTGTATAAGCATGCTTGTACAAGACTGCAGTATCGTTAGTGGCCAGCTTCACAGGTATATTTTATTTATTCATACAAATACAATAGTATAATATTTTACATAAAATCTGAGATCAAAGCTCAAGCGATGTATGAAACGTCACCTTAATTTGAATTGATTGATTGCTACAGCTGCTAGCGACTGAGCGGTTATAGCCGCGCGGCTAGAATGTTAGAGTCGTCGCTAAGACTGGCCACTGAATCCAGTTACACACACATCGATTTTTGGCCGTCCTTATAGATGATATTAGACTGAGCGGACAAACATCATCTGTGTAATCTAATAGAATAAATTCATAAGGACGGCACAAATCGACACGTGTGTGTGTAACAGGCTTAAGTCTGTTGGGTTTTATTATTTAAATTGGATAATCTTTTTCAATATAATTGCTAAGATCATTATAAGAGTGAGAAAAAGTGGCAACTGACATTTTCAAGTGGTCTTATAAGCGAGTTATGGGTTGTTGAAGTGCTAACTTTCTAGATTCCGTTTTCTTTCCAGATCATAAACGGTTTCGACTATATTATTCGAACTTCTCTTAAAAATTCAAAAAACGTATCTTTCCTAACTAAAACATTTTATTCCCCATATTGTTCATAAATAAAAAAGTAACATTTTTTGTAAATTCTTGTTTATTTTGGCTTTAATCGCGAAAAAACGCATATTAGAACAAAGCCAATGATATACTGAATGTATTAAAAAAAAACACCAATGGAAAATTTGAAACCGTTTATGATCTGGAAAGAAAACGGAGTTTAGCACTTCAAGAACCCATAACTCGCTTATTAGACCACTTAAAAAATTTCAGTTGCCACTTTTTCTCACTCTTATAATGATCTTAGCAATTATATTGAAAAATATTATCCAATTCAAATAACAATAAAAAGGTGTACCAAACAGACTTAATGGTGGATATGCATGATAGGCATGACATCATACATTGTTGTGCCAACGTTGCGAAAGGTATCAAACAAACATTTTTGAGGTAAAGTTTTTGTATCTCCGATTTTCTGTTGCTTAATTTTTCTTCGCTGATCTATCTGAGAAATTATTTTTGCTTCATTATATTTTCTAATTTTTCCAGTGATTCATTCATTCTTATTGGTTGTCTATTTCAAGTATGACGCCTTTCACAGATGACACAACATGTGTGTTCACACATGTACAACACTCTTGTCCTGTCGTTAGTGGGCCTAAGTGTGGTTACTGACAACAGGACAGGTGTGTCGAGCATTTGTGGACGGTCATGTTTTCGAACAAAAAAGAGCTTCAAATAAACCACTGTATAATTACAAATCATATAATGATACAAGTATAATTTAACGTCAAATAGAGCAGCAAATAAAAGATGGACAACTAAAAAATCTGGTGTGGCGCACTCACACAACTTTCCTTGCCGTTATTAGAATTGATCACCTGACGCTAGTGTTCACGCGCATCACAAGTCTACTCTTATAAACAAAGATCTAAGCCAGCTGGTGACAGGACAATAACGCTGGAGACATACGAAGTCTGATATCTCTTCATAGTGAATGATTTAATAGAATCAACAGTTGCCAACAGTTTGCAATTGGATAATCACATTTTCTCGAATTTCGAGCTTAATTTCAAATTTAGGTGAAAATGTTACTCAACATTAATTGAAGAGATTTTTATGCTCAATCTTCTCCACTCGATTTTTTTTGTTTAAATATTGTATCTGAAGCCTGATAATTGGGAATCTGAAATCCAACTTTGCATAGATGGGGCGGAGCTCCTGAAATTTTTACAGATATGGGACTTGTGGCAATTGATAGAGCTCATCAATGACTATTCCAGGTATGAATTTAATCAAAATCGTTGGAGCCGTTTTCGAGAAAATCGCAAAAACCCCTGTTTTTGACAACATTTTCGCCATTTTAGCCGCCATCTTGAATTGCATTTGATCGAAATTGTTCGTGTCGGATCCATATATTGTAAGGACCTTAAGTTCCAAATTTCAAGTCATTCCGTTAATTGGGAGATGAGATATCGTGTAGCCTACACAGACGCACATACACTCATACACACAAACACACACATACACACTCACACATACAGACCAATACCCAAAAATCACTTTTTCGGACTCAGGGGACCTTGAAACGTATAGAAATGTAGAAATTGGGGTACCTTAATTTTTTTCGGAAAGCAATACTTTCCTTACCTATAGTAATAGGGCAAGGAAAGTAAAATCGAAAATACAAAACACAACCACTAAATATTTTGTTTCAAGTCTTTCTCTGATGACACAACATGTATGACGAGCATGTATGTGCACACATGTTCAACACACTTGTCCTATCGTTAGTGGCCACCCTAAGAAATTGCACCTTAAGGGCCTCCCAAGGCCGGGTCGCAATCAAATCAATCACTTCACAATCATAATACTGAATAAAAAATTATTATCTATTAAAATAAAAAATCCAACTAATGATCCCACTTTTAAAACTAACTACTTTCAAAAAGCAATGACAGAAGGCTAGCAAGAGACCGATTTGCAGTAGGCAAACTCGATTAGACCGAATATCAACATCAATTCAGTCTATTCTCGAAATGATCTAATGCAAATAAGGATGAGATCAACACGCCTGTTCCCTTCAAGTTTGCAGCCTTCTGAAATCACTTATCTAATCTTAAAATCTAGGTGAGTATGTGTGACACTACAATATTAAACTACACATTTAATACCATCTACTCTACATAAATGAACCGAAAAATAACAATATAAAATCTATTCTCATTGGATTTTTATCATTCATTTTCATAATTTAATTTGAAAATTAGTTATCAGTAGTAACAAATAACATTCTTTCTATTTTCTTTGAATCTAATTTTTATCATTTATGTTAATGATCTTCCAGCTGCCATAAGCAATGATTTTGTTAAGTCGTTCATGTTTGCTGATGACTTGGCTATTCAGATCAAATGTAATAATTTATTAAATTACTCTCAAAATTGTGTTAATTTAATTGTTGAAGACTGGTCTGCTGCAAATTCACTCTGTCTTAACAAGGACAAAACCCAAATGTTGGATTTTGGCTTCACTTCTAGTAGTGACAATACAAAATTTTTGGCATCACATTGCAGAATAATCTTAAGTGGGAGACTCATGTAAACTTATTATTTAAGAGAGTTTCTAAAGGTTTATTTTTATTGAACCGTTTGAAATTCTTTGTTAACCCAGTTGTACTAATTACTGTCTATTATGCATATGTTCATAGCCATTTGTCTTATGGTATTGTTGCCTGGGGGAATGACACTAACGTTAAGAGACTGTTTGTTTTGCAGAAGCGTGCAATAAGAGTGATTGCTCATGTCCATGGTCGAACACATTGTAAACCTCTATTCCAACAAATGAAAATATTAACTGTCTCTGCTATCTATGCTTTTGAGTGTTTAATGTATATAAAGAAGAATCTGGCATTTATTCCTTGAATAATACTGTTCATAATCATTTTACTAGGAATGCGTCTGCTCTTAGAGTGAATCAATGTAATTATTCATACACACTAAATGGTTTTATTGAGTATGGCATCAGACTGTTTAATAATTTACCTGATAATATTAAATGTCTAGAGACTAAATGTTTTAAGAATAGAATAAAAACTTTCCTTGTTGAAAAATGTCCATACAATAAAAATGAACTGTTAGATAATATGTGATACATAATCTGTGATCTTATGACTGTTTTCTTATCTGTTTTATATATGTTTTGACTTTGTTATGCATTTGGAAAAAATGTTACAGCAATAAAAGAATTTGATTTGATTTGAATGAAGCGCGTTAATTTCAGTGCTGTATTAATTTTAATAATATTTATCTATTCAGACAATAATTACAAATGCGGCTACATAGAATAATTTGTATATAATCATCAGAACAAATTAATTATCAAAATATATTCTAGAAATAACTCTCCCAGCAAATTTATTTATTAAGTTAACCAAGTAACAAAATTTCATTTGAAAATTAGTTATCAGTAATCACAAATAAAATTCTTCCTATTTTCTTTGAATGAAGCGCGTCAATTTCAATGCTGTATTAATTTTAATAATATTTATCTATTCAGACAATAATTACAAATGCGGCTACATAGAATAATTCGTATATAATCATCAGAACAAATTAATTATCAAAAGATATTCCAGAAATAACTCTCCCAGCAAATTTATTCATCAAGTTAACCAAGTAACAAAATTGTGAATTGAAAGAAATAAGAAATTAGTTCAATAGTATTCAAATAAAAGCTTATATAAGTTCAACTAATTGAATAGGCCTACATCTCACAGTAGTTAATCATGAAAGATAAATGATTGATTATTAACGAGAAAAGAAAAAATCTTATAACAAAGTCTACTTATAGGCCCATAATGTAATGGCAAGCAAAAACCTGTAATTTATAGCACTTCTGGAAATTAACCTAAAATTTATTTAGTATGAATATTTAAATTTGAATAATTACGGAATGAACTAATAAATAAAAAGTGAAAAAAATAATAATAATCTAGTATAATCCGATCTCACCTTGTCTGATATAGAAATTCTGCTATGCTAAGTTGAATGAAGTCGGTTCCAAATACCATGAACTTAATATGATCACAATTGTTACAAATCACATTTTACAACCGATAAACTTCAGAATAAAACCAAATTTTACCATATTCTAGCACTGAATTGAGAATTTAATTGTAAAATTCGACTAAAATGAGCACAAGTTACCACAAAAGAGCAGCTTCAACACAAACCAACAGCCGACATATCGAATAATAAAAGTGACTGAAAATGAAAAGTTTTGAGTTCAAGACTATCTATTCCACGACAACCAATCACAGAAGCCGTCTATCAATGGAAGAGAAGTTGCCTTCTCTGATTGGTTCCCGTCCAACACGGCTTTTGTGCAACACGGCCATAGGCCAAACTATTCAAAACCGAAATTAAGGAAATCACTTCAATTTAACCACAAATTATGGCTAGCAAATATTAAAACCTCACAAAACAGCATATAAACGAATGAAATAGGTTAATATCAAGCGAAATACTGAATTTAATACGAAAAACAACTCCAGTTTTAACCCCCACCACAACCACTACTGACACGACAAAAGTCACGTAGGCCTCGTTATCATAAATATGGGACAAGCGGACTCTTGTCAAAAATCAAATATGGCTGCCTCCATGGTATCATAATTTTAAATTCCAAATTATGAGAAAATAAATGAACTCATGACATAAGACTGGAAAAGGCAATGGATGTACTAAAACTTATGAGAAAATGCATTTTTTATATCAGTGGAAATTAATTATAATATTATGTCAAATAACAAGGGCTAACATTATTTAAGTGATATATAATTTGACCAGTTGAGTTGAGTCACAGCTCATAACTGAAGGAATCTTATAATATTTCATGTACAAAAAATAACAGCAAATACATAGAAATTGCAATAGAAAAATAATTTAATGAAATAGTCTTACCTTGAACAATGATTTGCTTTCAAACGTTTCAAGATTTAATTCTCAGTTTTTAATAATATTGTACTGTATTACTCAATATTAAATTACTATACAGCACTACTTAACACATTTTGGCCCTAGAATAATATTGTAATCAATCAATTGAAATCAATAAATTCATCTATTCATCCGACAACATTCAACAAGTCGACTGGCTTTAACTTAACTTCAACACAAACTGGTCAAATTTTAAGAACAAAGGAGAAGAAGAGCGGTTTTGGGTTCGAGACTCACCCATATTTTGGTATTTTCCACACGTAGGCCCGGTTGCACAAAAGCCAAAGCAACGGCTTCTCTGATTGGTTCTCCTGAAATGAATCAAGATTAAAACTTAACCATCACATACCTAGTACATTAAAAGCGAAATGATATAAATCTCAAAAACTATGGCTGAAAAATATTTAAATCTTCTGAAAAGGCATTCAAACTAGCAAATTTATTCAATATCAGCCGAAATATTGAATTCAAATGAAAAACAACCCAACCTTACAACCCCCAACACAGCACCTTTGGGTGAAGTAAACTTCTACTACGTTCTATTTATTTCACAAGTAACAGAAGTTTGACAAATACAATCGAAAATATTGGCTTAAAACCATTGAAAAATTCATAACTAAGCTCCCAAGCAAATATAAATTATTATCTCAAGATTGACAATAATTCACAACACATTAGCTAACCTATCATCAATCATCGTCAACCAACTTAAAATAGCAAATATGGCTGCCTCTATTGTATTATAAATATTACAAATTATTATGAAAATATGAATCAACTTACTATGAGATTCAAACCGGAGATAATACATAATATGATGAAAAACTACATCCTCTAGCTTTAATTCTTACTCAATTTTTTGAATATTAATTCATTACAAAATATAAGTAATTTCTAACAGAATGGTCTACAGAATATTCTAAGTATAACTTTATTAGCTAAACTGGTTTCATAAACTTATGGGACTATCAGTTATCTTAGCAGATTATAGATATTTAATAATAAACACAACTGCATTAGCCTAATAATAACTGCATCAGACTGAAAAATGTAGGTTGACCCTAAACCTAAATAATAAAGATCAAAAAAACCTAGCAAATAAAATAAAATTTATAACTAGAATATGTAGCACTATTCATCAAACAATAATATCAAAATTGAGAATTAGCAAAATGTCAAATCTACAACTATGACTTGAGTTATCGTGAACAAGACTAATATAATTAAAACTTACTGTGCTTCAATTATCAACTGCCAATATTATGTTATGTTTAGCTCCGTAATATTTAGTTTAATTCACGCAAAGAGTTAATTATTCATTTAAAATTTACTCAGAAAATCCACACTACACAACCGCACTGCCAACTGCCATCCATTTTTCAATTTTCAACTGTCATCAAAGATCAAAACAATGAACAAAGATGAAATCAAGTTAGTGGTCTTTGAAGATTCAGACAGCAGAGCGTGTACTTCTAATTCTGACCACTTGGTAGCAGCACTAGTCAAAAAATTCCCAAACGACTTTCTCTCCCGAGGAAAATCCAACGTACTGCGCATGTGCTACTATAGTAAGATCTACGTTGTCAGTGAGGGGCACTAACCTCCGTAAACAACCTCTGTTTACTGAGGTAGTGTGAGGGGTCGCATGAAATTGGGAATATCTTAATTGGGAATAATAACAACTCAAAATATCTTGCAGCTGGCCGGAATTGGAAATATATGGAGCTCCGAATATGTTGACAGGCGGAACTCCGAATATCGTGCAGACCGGCGGAACTCAAAATATCTTGTCAGCTGGTGGAATTGGAAGTATGTGGAATTGGAAATATATCAAATTCACAATATCGACCGTTATTAGCGAGACTGTGTAGATGTGGGATGAAACAAATTTATCGCAAAACAAATGAAGGGTTCTATAGTTAACCTAAAATAAATTCATCAACACATCAACAGTCGTCAGTCTTGTTTGTTGAAACAGATAACAGAGTTTTGAAAGCTTGCATAATATGTATGAATATAATGAATACCGTATAATTGAAAAAGAATGCAGACCAGGTCTAAAAGTATTCTATTCCCAAATTTTGATAATGAAAAACAAGTCCAAAAATATCAGCCAAGTTGTTTCTACTGTTTAAAGTTCAAGTCCAATATTTCTATTCAAAATTAATATATAATGAGCTATGAATTACCCTGAGTGGGCTAATTAGTCCATATCATTCCAGAAAATAAATCAGACTTGAACCATTTCTCAATAACAAACACATTACCAGTACTCCCTCTTTGGCACTGATATTCTGAGTTCCAGATATTTCCAATTCTGCCATCTGACAAACAAATAATTTGAGTTCAGAAACTCCCAATTCCGCCCAGCAACATATTTCGAGCTCCGGATATTTCCAATTCCGCTGTCTGACAAATATTCGGAGTTCCACCCAGCAACAGTTTTCAAGCATAGGACATTTACATTGATATTTACATTTAACATTGATATTTTGAGTTCCAGATATTTCTAATTCCGCGGCCCCGCAGTGAGTGATTTGCAATGGTGTTCTTGTCTATCCTTGTCTATCGTTCAACAAAGTAGATGGCGCTATCTCTTTCACGCATTGCGATGTTGCCACATCGTTTATTAACAATGTAGAAATCCAACTAATTGACAAAATATTCAATCTCAATCATGAATATTTATTATTACATCTTTAAAAAATATATTTTCTTGACAAATAAAATATTGTTAACTATTTTCAACAATAATTAACAGTTAAATTGATCAGATATACTAGTATCAGCTGTTTGGATGGCAAGGCTGGGATCTGGTAACCCTTTTCTCCTATCTTCCTACACTGCCATTATAAGGTGGACCTCACTATAACTTTGACAACATTGGGTCGTTCATCAAAGCAATATTTCAAATGTGCGAGTAATTCAATTTTACATCGTTCATTATCAAAGTTATAAACAAATTCCAAATAATATTATTATGTTACTATTAATAACCCAAAACTCAACGCCCCAATCCTTCTCTTCAACCTTTAAACAGAACTTTGTAGGTTATGTTCATGCACTAAAAGAATTTAACTCCCACAAATCTGATACTCACAAAATTTTTATTTGAAATTTAAAATCATATTCTAAAAACATGAATATTCTTTATGCAATGTTAACCACCTAACTTTTTGCATTTCACACCCAAGATGACCTGCAACCTGAATGATCTCACCATAATAAAAAAATCTACTACTGTATAGTAAGGTCCACATTATAATAACATCATGTTGAAAATAGGAGAACAGAGTTACCAATTCTTTACCTTGCAACGGCTATCTATTATACAGGAAAGTTTATACAGACGTATTAAATGTAACATCTACTGTTAAAATAACATCATTCTTGTTTAAAATAATCAATTATATTCTATGCGTCAATAAAATATAATTTTAATGATTTAATGGTAAATTTTCATGATTGAGGTTGAATATTTTGTTAATTTATCATACATCTACATTTTTATAACACGTTCTGGAATGTTTCAGAGCTAGAAAAGGATAATCCTATTTGCTTTTTCGAATGATAGACAAGGATAAAAACAATATTAATCAAATAATCAAATATACTGTCATTATAACGTAGATTTCACTATAGTGATTGAAAAAAATTGAAAAAGTTATAAGGTTTTACTCCAGACTGAAATTATGCATATGAAATTATATTTTATCAGGCAATAAATTATATTTTTCAATTATTTCATAATGAATTTTCATAATCAAAACTAAATATTTTGTTAATTATATTTCTACATTGTTAAAAAACAATCTGGCAAGAGAACAACGCGAGAAAAAGATAGCGCCATCCGCTTTGTTGAATGATAGACAAGGATATCAATACCATTGCTAATTAAACACTGTCATTATAATGGACTTCTCTATAGTTGGGGAGCTTCTCTGCAAACTTAGTTTGTACAAGGTCCACAGCAGCAGTAAACTGCTCCCTGCCGGGCACTCCGTAGTTCCTCTGCCAGTTGTCCAGGATCTCCTCGTCAATAATGTGGGCTCCCAGCATTTGCGGGCAGACTGCCATCAGACTGCCATCCAGCACTAGCATCACCACTAGCAGAAACATGAACTGCCAACAAATATTCACATTCTCGTTGAGCATTTTTTAATAAATATTCAATTGTTTCTTAAAGAATGTGTTCAATGTTTGCTAAAACTAGATTGAATTCCTGTTAAAAAGGTGTTGAAGTCAGACTACCATCAGAATGCAGCTCACTATTTCCAGTAGGTACTAGCAGCAACATGAACTGCCGACAAATATTCACATTTCCGTAAAGATTTTGTTATAATGTCTGCTAAAAATGTGTTGAATGTTTTGTTGAAAAGTGTGTATCAAATTTTGTAAATAATACCTTGAAATTCCTGACGAAAATGTGTTGCAATGTTTGCTAGAAATGTGTTGAGATTCTTGCTAAAAATTTGTGGAATTCTTATTGAAGATATGTTTAAATTCCAATAAAAATTTGTGTTGAAATGTTTAACTAAAATATATTGAAACTTCCTATGTTGTAAGTTCATTAAAAATTTTTATTCATTCATAACTCTACCTTCATTGTATTATCATTCATCCCATCATCATCACCTAGGCTTAAAATACTTCTAGGAAGTCGCCTTTGTAAAATAATAGAATAATAATAGAAAGGTGCCTCAAGTCAAGATGATACTTGACTTGATTTGCAGGAACAACCTGGGGTTGTGATATGAAGGCCCTTTGAGCATTAAGTCTGCACTTCTAAACAGCACAAGGGAGTACTGCTCTTCTATCTGGGATCGTAGCAGACTCATTGAGAAAATTGATACAGTTTTCAATGAAACTATGGGGAAGGTTAGTGGGACATTGAGATCAACAGAGACTGAATGGCTGCCTGTGCTTAGTAACATTATGCCTCCAGATCTCAGAAGGCTTGAGAAGATGAACAGGTCCTTTTCCCATTTGCAACAAATTCATGGGGGTCTCCCAGTCTCTAAAGATTTGGCTAACCCTCCACCAAGGTGGATAGCATATATAACCTATAATTTTCATCATCACCTAGGCTTAAAATACTTCTAGGAAGTCGCCTTTGTAAAATAATAGAATAATAATAGAAAGGTGCCTCAAGTCAAGATGATACTTGACTTGATTTGCAGGAAGAAATAAGAAGTGCAAAGGAGTTATGGTCACTGAGATGGTTGCAGGAAGAGGTTAGGAACATAGATAGTAACCAACTTCTAGTATATACCTTTGGTTCACTACAAAGCATTCTTGGCTAAGAGTGTTCCTGAGAATCGATCATAAATACTGCCCTGGATTTGAAGTTTGAATACTATATAAAGTTACAAATTGAGCCCGGGCCACACTGCATCATGCAGCTTTCCGATCCCACTCCGATCAGTGATGACAACGGCCTAGAATGGAGCATACCATACATGTCCGTCATTATGTGATCTCTCCCACCATCATCCCAAAGAAATATCGGACATGAGTAGGATCGGAACACTGCATGATAAGTGTAGCCCGTGTTTTAATCGTATGTGAAAGTAACCTGTGGAGTTGGCATTTTCGGAAATGAATTACAACTTGAAATTTCAAAATCAAATCACTTTATTTACTAGAAAATATAAAAACAACAGAAATCATGGTGCAATAAATAACATGAAAGCACTTTAATTCAAAATAAAAGATTTTTTTTAATATTTTAACAGTACGGTACAAAAAAGACAGTAAAATACAAATATGTCATATTTTGGAAATAGATTCATTCATAACTTATAATAATTGTGAGCTGAACTGGTGGAGAAATGTAATAATTTAATAATGATACAAATGTTATCAAGATAATTAATAATTACAATAGTTGGCCTCCACTACACCCCTTATAGCCGATCCGTTCCACCACACTTTTATGAACAAATTTCAACCATTTTTATTTATTAATAATAACATTACATATTCATCTTTAAATAAAAAGATTTTGGTAGGCTTACTTGGAAAATCTTTTACAAAATATTGCTCAGAAACTAAGGTACTATAGATAAGTTAAGCGCTCATGTAGAATTACATTTTTTTAAATAAAATAATTGATTAAAAAATTATATTAAAAACAAATATCTACTATTATTTAAAAAATCTAATCTTGAAAAAACTCACAAATAATATTTCAAAATTTTTACATTAAAATACAACGTGTTTGAAGTTATTTCAATAATTTTTGAGTAATATTCTGTTGATATAATTTACTTAATTATTAAAGTAAAGATGTTATTACATCAGTTTCATTTCTTTCTTGAATGTATAAATTTATAATAATTATAAATTGGAATTATGAGGACATAATATGTTGAAACAAATATTATATGATAATTTATTATAATAGTTGGCCTCCACAACACCCCTTATAGCCAAACCGTTCCACCACAATTCTATGAGCAATGTTGAACTATTTTTATGTAGGTAGGTACCATAATTATTATAATGATATTAATAGCATCACAAATTCTATTCATATTACAAGATTTTGATAGGCTTACTTGGAAATTAGTTTTACAGAATATTGTTCAAACATTATATAGATAGCACATTAAGCGCTCATTTAGAATTACCGTTTTTGAATAAAATGATTGGAATTCTATTGAAAACAAAATGATGTGATTGATTTACAATTTAACAAAAATAAATATTGGTCTCTTTAAAAAAGAAAACTGACAAATATTTTAACATTTCTACAGTAAGAAAAACAATAGAATACAAAAATATGTTTCAGGTAGAATTATAAAAACACTAATTTTTATTATATTATAATAATTATATACTGAGATTTTAACATATATTTACAATAAGTAAAACAATAGAATACAAATATGTTTCCAGTAGAAATTATAATAACAATTATTTCTATTATATTATAATATTTATATACTGAAATTTTGACATATTTACAATAAGAAAAACAATAGAATACAAATATGTTTAAAATAGAATTATAATAACAATAATTTTCATCATTTATAATAATTATAAACTGAAATTTTAACATTTTACAATAAGAAAAACAATAAAATTCAAATATGTTTCAAGTAGATTAATATGTTGAGCGGTCATTTGAAATTAAGTACATCTTCCTTTATAAACTAATTTTCATTTCATTTCATTTCTTCATAGACAATAGATACAATGCAGGTAAAAACAACAGGCATTCGCCCAAAACTGCTTTAAACCTTAATTTGGAATACACAGTCTAGAGGTTATGTAAATGATAACTTAATTCACACACTATTTTGAGTCCAAAAAATGTATGTACTACAATAATTTCAAATTGATAATATACTAATTGATAGTTGATTGGAATTATATGAACAATATTAATTGGTGTGATTTAATTATAATTCAACAAAATACAGAAATAATTTTTTCTTTTGTCTTCATCCTACTTGAACAGTTGATATTAATATGTTGTGAATAATTAATTAAAATAATTAATATTAATCTTGCGCTTTTACAACAGTACTCACGGTGTTCTTGTTTGACGGACGCGTTTCGTAGCACTGAGCCACATTCTCAGCGTTCAAGGAGTAACTAGGTACTTAGGAGTACTAATTAGTACCTACTTAAGGAGGTGATAATTACTAGTACCTAGTTACGCCTTGTACTCTGAGGATCAGAGTGGTTCAATGCCACAAAACGCATTCGTCAAACAAGAACACCGTGAATATTGTTGTAAGTGCAAGATTAATATTAATCATTCCAATTAAATATTTACAAGACAGAAATAATATTGCTATCTTTTAATAAGGGAACTCACAAATATTACAACATTTTTATAACAAAAAAAACAATAAAATACAAATATGTCTTGTTCTAAAGTAGAGTTATAATAATAATGAATGAAAAAGACTAAGAAATTGTCAAAAACCACAGATTTATTGATACTTAGAAAGACCGTTTTACCTTTTTACCATGTCAATCTCTGATAAACCATTCAATATGAATAATTACCACAATATCAACTTCTCAACTACACAAAAAGTTATAATAATAATTTATATTATTTATTAATTACAATTTAAAATAGTGAGGACATAATACTTATGATGATAATGATTCAAATATTGATATAATAAAAATTATAATAGTTGGCCTCCACATCACCCCTTATAGCCACACCGATCCTCCAACACTTTTATAAGTAATTTTAATTCTTGAACTATTTATTTTTTATTAATACTGTAACAATAATAACATTAAACTTATTCCATTCATAATAACTAGATTTTTGTAGACCTAGTTGGAAATACTTTTTACAAAATATTGCTAGAATACTAAGATTATATAGAAACGTTAGGCGCTCATGAAAAATTACATTTCTCTATATAAAATATTCTATTGTAATTACAGTATATGGGAAGTGAATTGGTATGATTGAATTACAATTCAACAAAAAACAGAAATAATATTGCTATCTTTTAAAAGATGAATAGAGAATGGGAACAATAAGAATTGATAATTCCAAACAAAAAATGAATAAATGAGATATAATATCATGGAGCTTGAGTCTGGATATCTGGATGAGTAAAAATCAATGAAAGAGTCTACTAACCTTTTAAAAAATATCTACAATGGTGCACTTGGATTCATTTGGTAGGCTAAGCTGCAACAAACTTGTAAAGCACTTACAAAACAAAGCAATTTTATATAATGTAGATAAACAGTTACAAATCTTAACTTGGACTGAACTAAGAGAATACCTGAATCAACAGGAGTGTATGTTTGTACAAGACAGTATCAATAAGAGTTTCTTACTCTCAATGATACTCATTAGAGAACCCTTGAATTTCTCAAGAATATCTCTAATTTTAAAGTATCAAAAAATGATGATAAATAGTTGCTAATCATAGATTGAACTTATCACTAAACTAAGGACCGCCAGGCGTGAATGTTGTACTCTACAGTATCTATGAGAGTCTCTCACTCTTAAAGATACTTAGTAGAGTAGAGAAGTAAAAAACTCTTGAATTTCTCAAGAATATCTCCACTTCCCAGCATCTCCAAGGGTGATACACCCTCTTTGATGCAAAATACCTTGTGCATTTCCCCTACCGATGGGGAAGTGTCACCTATTAAGTAAATTGCATGCAAGTTAAGACTTAAAATTATGTTAAAACTAAGATTAACCAAGGCTATCACAAGATAGCGGTAATTTCCATTCTCCCCGCCAACTAGCAAAGGCTAGAGGCTTCACCCCGCCACTAGCAAAGGCTAGAGGCTTCACCCCGCCAACTAGCAAAGGCTAGAGGCTCACCCCGCCAACTAGCAAGGCTAGAGGCTTCACCCCGCCAACTAGCAAAGGCTAGAGGCTTCACCCCGCCAACTAGCAAAGGCTAGAGGCTTAACCCCGCCAACTAGCAAAGGCTAGAGGCTATATTTCACATACTTCAATCTCAATTCTCAACTTATATTTGTATTTTCTAAATACTAAAACTAAAATGCATGCAATTTAAGACTGTAGATGAGGCTAGAGGCTTCGTTTTCCCATCCCCCGCCAACTAGCAAAGGCTAGAGGCTTAACCCCGCCAACTAGCAAAGGCTAGAGGCTATATTTTCCCTTCCCCGCCAACTAGCAAAGGCTAGAGGCTTCACCCCGCCAACTAGCAAAGGCTAGAGGCTTAACCCCGCCAACTAGCAAAGGCTAGAGGCTATATTTCACATACTTCAATCTTAATTCTCAACTTATATTTGTATTTTCTAAATACTAAAACTAAAATGCATGCAATTTAAGACTGTAGATGAGGCTAGAGGCTTCGTTTTCCCATCCCCCGCCAACTAGCAAAGGCTAGAGGCTATATTTTCCCTTCCCCGCCAACTAGCAAAGGCTAGAGGCTATATTTTCCCTTCCCCGCCAACTAGCAAAGCTAGAGGCTTCACCCCGCCAACTAGCAAAGGCTAGAGACTATACTTAATATCACTCCAGCCTCAGATATAAACGTATCTTTCTTAATTCTAATTCTTAAGACAGATAATTCTCACACCCCCATCCCTAAGTTTGCTGAAGGCACTACAATCTAATATTTGCATCGCCAGTCTCATAGAACAAGTCAGACCAGGCCACAGTGTAACAGTACCACCTGCTCATCAAATTAGTGCTGTACTGAGCCCGCAACCATCATGAAAAAGCTGTGGCACCACCACAAAGGGCACTGATCAGAAATGTAATAGTCGACTGACAACTGCAAATATCCTACAGGGACCCTGACAACTCAAACCCTATTCAAGGTGATTTTCTTACTCCACAGCCATCCATAAACCACAATCTAACAGTAGCACATGTTCGTCCAGTTGTTGGCACGCGGAAATGCGATCTGCAGGTCAGTTGACTCTAACTTGAAAGCACCCATTGGACTCAGAACCAACCGGATAGAACATGGCACTGCCGAAAGGGTCGGGATGAACTGTGTCATAATAGTAACCACCATAAACATCCCGGCCCTAGCTTGATATCTGTGTTAGAATAGGGAAGTGTTAGAGAATTCTATCCTGTCTTGACTACTGAAAATATGGTTACCAGATATCTCATACCACATCCAGTGATCCACATCTCCACTTTGGTAGTAGAGCTGCTCTCCAATGCATTGAATAGCTGGTGGCATCTCCATTATAATTCACATGTATCTCCACAATATTGTTTGTTTAGTTGTTCATCATCAATCCTGCTGAAAATGACAAAACTTTCATTGATAATCTTATACACAATTGATTGAAGGTTAACTGTTAATTTAAATAACAAAATTCAATAGATATAGTGCCAAGTAGAATTATCAAACTTGGTTCAATAAATATTTCACCATACATTGTTAAAGATGAATAATATTAAAAAATTGCCATGACTTGATATTAATCTGTGTCACAAAAAAGGATCTAGTAAATATTGAATAAAGATACAAATTTAAAAATCTTGATATTAAAAAAAGATATTATTTAATCTAATGTAATCTAATTATTTAATCTATCCAATCTATTATTTATTCTCTCTATTTATAATTTTGATATTATTCAAAAACACTTGATATTAAATTGTGTCACAAAAAAGGAACTAGTGAATATTGAATAAAGATACAAACTGAAAAAATTCGAATATGCTTTACAAATTGTCTAGGAACAATAAGAATTGATAATTCCAAACAAAAAATAAATTAATGAGATATAATATCATGGAGCTTGAGTCTGGATATCTGGATGAGTAAAAATCAATGAAAGAGTCTACTAACCTTTTAAAAAATATCTACAATGGTGCACTTGGATTCATTTGGTAGGCTAAGCTGCAACAAACTTGTAAAGCACTTACAAAACAAAGCAATTTTATATAATGTAGATAAACAGTTACAAATCTTAACTTGGACTGAACTAAGAGAATACCTGAATCAACAGGAGTGTATGTTTGTACAAGACAGTATCAATAAGAGTTTCTTACTCTCAATGATACTCATTAGAGAACCCTTGAATTTCTCAAGAATATCTCTAATTTTAAAGTATCAAAAAATGATGATAAATAGTTGCTAATCATAGATTGAACTTATCACTAAACTAAGGACCGCCAGGCGTGAATGTTGTACTCTACAGTATCTATGAGAGTCTCTCACTCTTAAAGATACTTAGTAGAGTAGAGAAGTAAAAAACTCTTGAATTTCTCAAGAATATCTCCACTTCCCAGCATCTCCAAGGGTGATACACCCTCTTTGATGCAAAATACCTTGTGCATTTCCCCTACCGATGGGGAAGTGTCACCTATTAAGTAAATTGCATGCAAGTTAAGACTTAAAATTATGTTAAAACTAAGATTAACCCAAGGCTATCACAAGATAGCGGTGATTTCCATTCTCCCCGCCAACTAGCAAAGGCTAGAGGCTTCACCCCGCCAACTAGCAAAGGCTAGAGGCTTCACCCCGCCAACTAGCAAAGGCTAGAGGCTTAACCCCGCCAACTAGCAAAGGCTAGAGGCTTCACCCCGCCAACTAGCAAAGGCTAGAGGCTTAACCCCGCCAACTAGCAAAGGCTAGAGGCTTAACCCCGCCAACTAGCAAAGGCTAGAGGCTATATTTCACATACTTCAATCTCAATTCTCAACTTATATTTGTATTTTCTAAATACTAAAACTAAAATGCATGCAATTTAAGACTGTAGATGAGGCTAGAGGCTTCGTTTTCCATCCCCCGCCAACTAGCAAAGGCTAGAGGCTTAACCCCGCCAACTAGCAAAGGCTAGAGGCTATATTTTCCTTCCCCGCCAACTAGCAAAGGCTAGAGGCTTCACCCCGCCAACTAGCAAAGGCTAGAGACTATACTTAATATCACTCCAGCCTCAGATATAAACGTATTTTTCTTAATTCTAATTCTTAAGACAGATAATTCTCACACCCCCATCCCTAAGTTTGCTGAAGGCACTACAATCTAATATTTGCATCGCCAGTCTCATAGAACAAGTCAGACCAGGCCACAGTGTAACAGTACCACCTGCTCATCAAATTAGTGCTGTACTGAGCCCGCAACCATCATGAAAAAGCTGTGGCACCACCACAAAGGGCACTGATCAGAAATGTAATAGTCGACTGACAACTGCAAATATCCTACAGGGACCCTGACAACTCAAACCCTATTCAAGGTGATTTTCTTACTCCACAGCCATCCATAAACCACAATCTAACAGTAGCACATGTTCGTCCAGTTGTTGGCACGCGGAAATGCGATCTGCAGGTCAGTTGACTCTAACTTGAAAGCACCCATTGGACTCAGAACCAACCGGATAGAACATGGCACTGCCGAAAGGGTCGGGATGAACTGTGTCATAATAGTAACCACCATAAACATCCCAGCCCTAGCTTGATATCTGTGTTAGAATAGGGAAGTGTTAGAGAATTCTATCCTGTCTTGACTACTGAAAATATGGTTACCAGATATCTCATACCACATCCAGTGATCCACATCTCCACTTTGGTAGTAGAGCTGCTCTCCAATGCATTGAATATCTGGTGGCATCTCCATTATAATTCACATGTATCTCCACAATATTGTTTGTTTAGTTGTTCATCATCAATCCTGCTGAAAATGACAAAACTTTCATTGATAATCTTATACACAATTGATTGAAGGTTAACTGTTAATTTAAATAACAAAATTCAATAGATATAGTGCCAAGTAGAATTATCAAACTTGGTTCAATAAATATTTCACCATACATTGTTAAAGATGAATAATATTAAAAAATTGCCATGACTTGATATTAAATTGTGTCACAAAAAAGGATCTAGTAAATATTGAATAAAGATACAAATTTAAAAATCTTGATATTAAAAAAAGATATTATTTAATCTAATGTAATCTAATTATTTAATCTATCCAATCTATTATTTATTCTCTCTATTTATAATTTTGATATTATTCAAAAACACTTGATATTAAATTGTGTCACAAAAAAGGAACTAGTGAATATTGAATAAAGATACAAACTGAAAAAATTCGAATATGCTTTACAAATTGTCTAGGAACAATAAGAATTGATAATTCCAAACAAAAAATAAATTAATGAGATATAATATCATGGAGCTTGAGTCTGGATATCTGGATGAGTAAAAATCAATGAAAGAGTCTACTAACCTTTTAAAAAATATCTACAATGGTGCACTTGGATTCATTTGGTAGGCTAAGCTGCAACAAACTTGTAAAGCACTTACAAAACAAAGCAATTTTATATAATGTAGATAAACAGTTACAAATCTTAACTTGGACTGAACTAAGAGAATACCTGAATCAACAGGAGTGTATGTTTGTACAAGACAGTATCAATAAGAGTTTCTTACTCTCAATGATACTCATTAGAGAACCCTTGAATTTCTCAAGAATATCTCTAATTTTAAAGTATCAAAAAATGATGATAAATAGTTGCTAATCATAGATTGAACTTATCACTAAACTAAGGACCGCCAGGCGTGAATGTTGTACTCTACAGTATCTATGAGAGTCTCTCACTCTTAAAGATACTTAGTAGAGTAGAGAAGTAAAAAACTCTTGAATTTCTCAAGAATATCTCCACTTCCCAGCATCTCCAAGGGTGATACACCCTCTTTGATGCAAAATACCTTGTGCATTTCCCCTACCGATGGGGAAGTGTCACCTATTAAGTAAATTGCATGCAAGTTAAGACTTAAAATTATGTTAAAACTAAGATTAACCCAAGGCTATCACAAGATAGCGGTGATTTCCATTCTCCCCGCCAACTAGCAAAGGCTAGAGGCTTCACCCCGCCAACTAGCAAAGGCTAGAGGCTTCACCCCGCCAACTAGCAAAGGCTAGAGGCTTAACCCCGCCAACTAGCAAAGGCTAGAGGCTATATTTCACATACTTCAATCTTAATTCTCAACTTATATTTGTATTTTCTAAATACTAAAACTAAAATGCATGCAATTTAAGACTGTAGATGAGGCTAGAGGCTTCGTTTTCCCATCCCCCGCCAACTAGCAAAGGCTAGAGGCTATATTTTCCCTTCCCCGCCAACTAGCAAAGGCTAGAGGCTATATTTTCCCTTCCCCGCCAACTAGCAAAGGCTAGAGGCTTCACCCCGCCAACTAGCAAAGGCTAGAGACTATACTTAATATCACTCCAGCCTCAGATATAAACGTATTTTTCTTAATTCTAATTCTTAAGACAGATAATTCTCACACCCCCATCCCTAAGTTTGCTGAAGGCACTACAATCTAATATTTGCATCGCCAGTCTCATAGAACAAGTCAGACCAGGCCACAGTGTAACAGTACCACCTGCTCATCAAATTAGTGCTGTACTGAGCCCGCAACCATCATGAAAAAGCTGTGGCACCACCACAAAGGGCACTGATCAGAAATGTAATAGTCGACTGACAACTGCAAATATCCTACAGGGACCCTGACAACTCAAACCCTATTCAAGGTGATTTTCTTACTCCACAGCCATCCATAAACCACAATCTAACAGTAGCACATGTTCGTCCAGTTGTTGGCACGCGGAAATGCGATCTGCAGGTCAGTTGACTCTAACTTGAAAGCACCCATTGGACTCAGAACCAACCGGATAGAACAAGGCACTGCCGAAGGGGTCGGGATGAACTGTGTCATAATAGTAACCACCATAAACATCCCGGCCCTAGCTTGATATCTGTGTTAGAATAGGGAAGTGTTAGAGAATTCTATCCTGTCTTGACTACTGAAAATATGGTTACCAGATATCTCATACCACATCCAGTGATCCACATCTCCACTTTGGTAGTAGAGCTGCTCTCCAATGCATTGAATAGCTGGTGGCATCTCCATTATAATTCACATGTATCTCCACAATATTGTTTGTTTAGTTGTTCATCAATCCTGCTGAAAATGACAAAACTTTCATTGATAATCTTATACACAATTGATTGAAGGTTAACTGTTAATTTAAATAACAAAATTCAATAGATATAGTGCCAAGTAGAATTATCAAACTTGGTTCAATAAATATTTCACCATACATTGTTAAAGATGAATAATATTAAAAAATTGCCATGACTTGATATTAAATTGTGTCACAAAAAAGGAACTAGTGAATATTGAATAAAGATACAAATTTAAAAATCTTGATATTAAAAAAAGATATTATTTAATCTAATGTAATCTAATTATTTAATCTATCCAATCTATTATTTATTCTCTCTATTTATAATTTTGATATTATTCAAAAACACTTGATATTAAATTGTGTCACAAAAAAGGAACTAGTGAATATTGAATAAAGATACAAACTGAAAAAATTCGAATATGCTTTACAAATTGTCTAGGAACAATAAGAATTGATAATTCCAAACAAAAAATAAATTAATGAGATATAATATCATGGAGCTTGAGTCTGGATATCTGGATGAGTAAAAATCAATGAAAGAGTCTACTAACCTTTTAAAAAATATCTACAATGGTGCACTTGGATTCATTTGGTAGGCTAAGCTGCAACAAACTTGTAAAGCACTTACAAAACAAAGCAATTTTATATAATGTAGATAAACAGTTACAAATCTTAACTTGGACTGAACTAAGAGAATACCTGAATCAACAGGAGTGTATGTTTGTACAAGACAGTATCAATAAGAGTTTCTTACTCTCAATGATACTCATTAGAGAACCCTTGAATTTCTCAAGAATATCTCTAATTTTAAAGTATCAAAAAATGATGATAATAGTTGCTAATCATAGATTGAACTTATCACTAAACTAAGGACCGCCAGGCGTGAATGTTGTACTCTACAGTATCTATGAGAGTCTCTCACTCTTAAAGATACTTAGTAGAGTAGAGAAGTAAAAACTCTTGAATTTCTCAAGAATATCTCCACTTCCCAGCATCTCCAAGGGTGATACACCCTCTTTGATGCAAAATACCTTGTGCATTTCCCCTACCGATGGGGAAGTGTCACCTATTAAGTAAATTGCATGCAAGTTAAGACTTAAAATTATGTTAAAACTAAGATTAACCCAAGGCTATCACAAGATAGCGGTGATTTCCATTCTCCCCGCCAACTAGCAAAGGCTAGAGGCTTCACCCCGCCAACTAGCAAAGGCTAGAGGCTTAACCCCGCCAACTAGCAAGGCTAGAGGCTAACCCCGCCAACTAGCAAAGGCTAGAGGCTTAACCCCGCCAACTAGCAAAGGCTAGAGGCTAACCCCGCCAACTAGCAAAGGCTAGAGGCTATATTTCACATACTTCAATCTCAATTCTCAACTTATATTTGTATTTTCTAAATACTAAAATTAAAATGCATGCAATTTAAGACTGTAGATGAGGCTAGAGGCTTCGTTTTCCCATCCCCCGCCAACTAGCAAAGGCTAGAGGCTTAACCCCGCCAACTAGCAAAGGCTAGAGGCTATATTTTCCCTTCCCCGCCAACTAGCAAAGGCTAGAGGCTTCACCCCGCCAACTAGCAAAGGCTAGAGGCTTCACCCCGCCAACTAGCAAAGGCTAGAGGCTTAACCCCGCCAACTAGCAAGGCTAGAGGCTTCACCCCGCCAACTAGCAAAGGCTAGAGGCTTAACCCCGCCAACTAGCAAAGGCTAGAGGCTATATTTCACATACTTCAATCTTAATTCTCAACTTATATTTGTATTTTCTAAATACTAAAACTAAAATGCATGCAATTTAAGACTGTAGATGAGGCTAGAGGCTTCGTTTTCCCATCCCCCGCCAACTAGCAAAGGCTAGAGGCTATATTTTCCTTCCCCGCCAACTAGCAAGGCTAGAGGCTATATTTTCCCTTCCCCGCCACTAGCAAGGCTAGAGGCTTCACCCCGCCAACTAGCAAAGGCTAGAGACTATACTTAATATCACTCCAGCCTCAGATATAAACGTATCTTTCTTAATTCTAATTCTTAAGACAGATAATTCTCACACCCCCATCCCTAAGTTTGCTGAAGGCACTACAATCTAATATTTGCATCGCCAGTCTCATAGAACAAGTCAGACCAGGCCACAGTGTAACAGTACCACCTGCTCATCAAATTAGTGCTGTACTGAGCCCGCAACCATCATGAAAAAGCTGTGGCACCACCACAAAGGGCACTGATCAGAAATGTAATAGTCGACTGACAACTGCAAATATCCTACAGGGACCCTGACAACTCAAACCCTATTCAAGGTGATTTTCTTACTCCACAGCCATCCATAAACCACAATCTAACAGTAGCACATGTTCGTCCAGTTGTTGGCACGCGGAAATGCGATCTGCAGGTCAGTTGACTCTAACTTGAAAGCACCCATTGGACTCAGAACCAACCGGATAGAACATGGCACTGCCGAAAGGGTCGGGATGAACTGTGTCATAATAGTAACCACCATAAACATCCCAGCCCTAGCTTGATATCTGTGTTAGAATAGGGAAGTGTTAGAGAATTCTATCCTGTCTTGACTACTGAAAATATGGTTACCAGATATCTCATACCACATCCAGTGATCCACATCTCCACTTTGGTAGTAGAGCTGCTCTCCAATGCATTGAATATCTGGTGGCATCTCCATTATAATTCACATGTATCTCCACAATATTGTTTGTTTAGTTGTCATCATCAATCCTGCTGAAAATGACAAAACTTTCATTGATAATCTTATACACAATTGATTGAAGGTTAACTGTTAATTTAAATAACAAAATTCAATAGATATAGTGCCAAGTAGAATTATCAAACTTGGTTCAATAAATATTTCACCATACATTGTTAAAGATGAATAATATTAAAAAATTGCCATGACTTGATATTAAATTGTGTCACAAAAAAGGATCTAGTAAATATTGAATAAAGATACAAATTTAAAAATCTTGATATTAAAAAAAGATATTATTTAATCTAATGTAATCTAATTATTTAATCTATCCAATCTATTATTATTCTCTCTATTTATAATTTTGATATTATTCAAAAACACTTGATATTAAATTGTGTCACAAAAAGGAACTAGTGAATATTGAATAAAGATACAAACTGAAAAAATTCGAATATGCTTTACAAATTGTCTAGGAACAATAAGAATTGATAATTCCAAACAAAAAATAAATTAATGAGATATAATATCATGGAGCTTGAGTCTGGATATCTGGATGAGTAAAAATCAATGAAAGAGTCTACTAACCTTTTAAAAAATATCTACAATGGTGCACTTGGATTCATTTGGTAGGCTAAGCTGCAACAAACTTGTAAAGCACTTACAAAACAAAGCAATTTTATATAATGTAGATAAACAGTTACAAATCTTAACTTGGACTGAACTAAGAGAATACCTGAATCAACAGGAGTGTATGTTTGTACAAGACAGTATCAATAAGAGTTTCTTACTCTCAATGATACTCATTAGAGAACCCTTGAATTTCTCAAGAATATCTCTAATTTTAAAGTATCAAAAAATGATGATAAATAGTTGCTAATCATAGATTGAACTTATCACTAAACTAAGGACCGCCAGGCGTGAATGTTGTACTCTACAGTATCTATGAGAGTCTCTCACTCTTAAAGATACTTAGTAGAGTAGAGAAGTAAAAACTCTTGAATTTCTCAAGAATATCTCCACTTCCCAGCATCTCCAAGGGTGATACACCCTCTTTGATGCAAAATACCTTGTGCATTTCCCCTACCGATGGGGAAGTGTCACCTATTAAGTAAATTGCATGCAAGTTAAGACTTAAAATTATGTTAAAACTAAGATTAACCCAAGGCTATCACAAGATAGCGGTGATTTCCATTCTCCCCGCCAACTAGCAAAGGCTAGAGGCTTCACCCCGCCAACTAGCAAAGCTAGAGGCTTCACCCCGCCAACTAGCAAAGGCTAGAGGCTTAAAAAAAAAACCCCGCCAACTAGCAAAGGCTAGAGGCTTACCCCGCCAATAGCAAAGGCTAGAGGCTATATTTCACATACTTCAATCTCAATTCTCAACTTATATTTGCATTTTCTAAATACTAAAACTAAAATGCATGCAATTTAAGACTGTAGATGAGGCTAGAGGCTTCGTTTTCCCTTCCCCGCCAACTAGCAAAGGCTAGAGGCTATATTTTCCCTTCCCCGCCAACTAGCAAAGGCTAGAGGCTATATTTTCCCTTCCCCGCCAACTAGCAAAGGCTAGAGGCTTCACCCCGCCAACTAGCAAAGGCTAGAGACTATACTTAATATCACTCCAGCCTCAGATATAAACGTATTTTTCTTAATTCTAATTCTTAAGACAGATAATTCTCACACCCCCATCCCTAAGTTTGCTGAAGGCACTACAATCTAATATTTGCATCGCCAGTCTCATAGAACAAGTCAGACCAGGCCACAGTGTAACAGTACCACCTGCTCATCAAATTAGTGCTGTACTGAGCCCGCAACCATCATGAAAAAGCTGTGGCACCACCACAAAGGGCACTGATCAGAAATGTAATAGTCGACTGACAACTGCAAATATCCTACAGGGACCCTGACAACTCAAACCCTATTCAAGGTGATTTTCTTACTCCACAGCCATCCATAAACCACAATCTAACAGTAGCACATGTTCGTCCAGTTGTTGGCACGCGGAAATGCGATCTGCAGGTCAGTTGACTCTAACTTGAAAGCACCCATTGGACTCAGAACCAACCGGATAGAACAAGGCACTGCCGAAGGGGTCGGGATGAACTGTGTCATAATAGTAACCACCATAAACATCCCGGCCCTAGCTTGATATCTGTGTTAGAATAGGGAAGTGTTAGAGAATTCTATCCTGTCTTGACTACTGAAAATATGGTTACCAGATATCTCATACCACATCCAGTGATCCACATCTCCACTTTGGTAGTAGAGCTGCTCTCCAATGCATTGAATATCTGGTGGCATCTCCATTATAATTCACATGTATCTCCACAATATTGTTTGTTTAGTTGTTCATCAATCCTGCTGAAAATGACAAAACTTTCATTGATACACAATTGATTGAAGGTTAACTGTTAATTTAAATAACAAAATTCAATAGATATAGTGCCAAGTAGAATTATCAAACTTGGTTCAATAAATATTTCACCATACATTGTTAAAGATGAATAATATTAAAAAATTGCCATGACTTGATATTAAATTGTGTCACAAAAAAGGATCTAGTAAATATTGAATAAAGATACAAATTTAAAAATCTTGATATTAAAAAAAGATATTATTTAATCTAATGTAATCTAATTATTTAATCTATCCAATCTATTATTTATTCTCTCTATTTATAATTTTGATATTATTCAAAAACACTTGATATTAATTGTGTCACAAAAAAGGAACTAGTGAATATTGAATAAAGATACAAACTGAAAAAATTCGAATATGCTTTGCAAATTGTCTAGGAACAATAAGAATTGATAATAATTTCTAAGAAAAATTAATAAATGAGTGATAATATCATGGAGCTTGAGTCTGAAAATATCTAGATGAGTATAAATTAATGAAAGAGTCTACTAACCTTTTAAAAAATATCTACAATGGTGCACTTGGATTCATTTGGTAGGCTAAGCTGCAACAAACTTGTAAAGCACTTACAAAACAAAGCAATTTTATATAATGTAGATAAACAGTTACAAATCTTAACTTGGACTGAACTAAGAGAATACCTGAATCAACAGGAGTGTATGTTTGTACAAGACAGTATCAATAAGAGTTTCTTACTCTCAATGATACTCATTAGAGAACCCTTGAATTTCTCAAGAATATCTCTAATTTTAAAGTATCAAAAAATGATGATAAATAGTTGCTAATCATAGATTGAACTTATCACTAAACTAAGGACCGCCAGGCGTGAATGTTGTACTCTACAGTATCTATGAGAGTCTCTCACTCTTAAAGATACTTAGTAGAGTAGAGAAGTAAAAAACTCTTGAATTTCTCAAGAATATCTCCACTTCCCAGCATCTCCAAGGGTGATACACCCTCTTTGATGCAAAATACCTTGTGCATTTCCCCTACCGATGGGAAGTGTCACCTATTAAGTAAATTGCATGCAAGTTAAGACTTAAAATTATGTTAAAACTAAGATTAACCCAAGGCTATCACAAGATAGCGGTGATTTCCATTCTCCCCGCCAACTAGCAAAGCTAGAGGCTTCACCCCGCCAACTAGCAAAGGCTAGAGGCTTCACCCCGCCAACTAGCAAAGGCTAGAGGCTTAACCCCGCCAACTAGCAAAGGCTAGAGGCTTCACCCCGCCAACTAGCAAAGGCTAGAGGCTTAACCCCGCCAACTAGCAAAGGCTAGAGGCTATATTTCACATACTTCAATCTCAATTCTCAACTTATATTTGTATTTTCTAAATACTAAAACTAAAATGCATGCAATTTAAGACTGTAGATGAGGCTAGAGGCTTCGTTTTCCCATCCCCCGCCAACTAGCAAAGGCTAGAGGCTTAACCCCGCCAACTAGCAAAGGCTAGAGGCTATATTTTCCCTTCCCCGCCAACTAGCAAAGGCTAGAGGCTTCACCCCGCCAACTAGCAAAGGCTAGAGGCTTAACCCCGCCAACTAGCAAAGGCTAGAGGCTTAACCCCGCCAACTAGCAAAGGCTAGAGGCTATATTTCACATACTTCATCTTAATTCTCAACTTATATTTGTATTTTCTAAATACTAAAACTAAAATGCATGCAATTTAAGACTGTAGATGAGGCTAGAGGCTTCGTTTTCCCATCCCCCGCCAACTAGCAAAGGCTAGAGGCTATATTTTCCCTTCCCCGCCAACTAGCAAAGGCTAGAGGCTATATTTTCCCTTCCCCGCCAACTAGCAAAGGCTAGAGGCTTCACCCCGCCAACTAGCAAAGGCTAGAGACTATACTTAATATCACTCCAGCCTCAGATATAAACGTATCTTTCTTAATTCTAATTCTTAAGACAGATAATTCTCACACCCCCATCCCTAAGTTTGCTGAAGGCACTACAATCTAATATTTGCATCGCCAGTCTCATAGAACAAGTCAGACCAGGCCACAGTGTAACAGTACCACCTGCTCATCAAATTAGTGCTGTACTGAGCCCGCAACCATCATGAAAAAGCTGTGGCACCACCACAAAGGGCACTGATCAGAAATGTAATAGTCGACTGACAACTGCAAATATCCTACAGGGACCCTGACAACTCAAACCCTATTCAAGGTGATTTTCTTACTCCACAGCCATCCATAAACCACAATCTAACAGTAGCACATGTTCGTCCAGTTGTTGGCACGCGGAAATGCGATCTGCAGGTCAGTTGACTCTAACTTGAAAGCACCCATTGGACTCAGAACCAACCGGATAGAACATGGCACTGCCAAAGGGTCGGGATGAACTGTGTCATAATAGTAACCACCATAAACATCCCAGCCCTAGCTTGATATCTGTGTTAGAATAGGGAAGTGTTAGAGAATTCTATCCTGTCTTGACTACTGAAAATATGGTTACCAGATATCTCATACCACATCCAGTGATCCACATCTCCACTTTGGTAGTAGAGCTGCTCTCCAATGCATTGAATATCTGGTGGCATCTCCATTATAATTCACATGTATCTCCACAATATTGTTTGTTTAGTTGTTCATCATCAATCTGCTGAAAATGACAAAACTTTCATTGATAATCTTATACACAATTGATTGAAGGTTAACTGTTAATTTAAATAACAAATTCAATAGATATAGTGCCAAGTAGAATTATCAAACTTGGTTCAATAAATATTTCACCATACATTGTTAAAGATGAATAATATTAAAAATTGCCATGACTTGATATTAAATTGTGTCACAAAAAAGGATCTAGTAAATATTGAATAAAGATACAAATTTAAAAATCTTGATATTAAAAAAGATATTATTTAATCTAATGTAATCTAATTATTTAATCTATCCAATCTATTATTTATTCTCTCTATTTATAATTTTGATATTATTCAAAAACACTTGATATTAAATTGTGTCACAAAAAAGGAACTAGTGAATATTGAATAAAGATACAAAC